>NC_141937.1:12020004-12322022 GCF_057802395.1 Ceratotherium simum simum | reverse complement strand
AAGGGATTTCTGGGCACTCTGCTAAGTTTATATGGTGCAAAGCCACCATATCTGTGTTATATTGGTTCAATTCTATTTATTGGGAGGGAAGAGTGAAATGCACATATACATTCATGAAATCTACTGATGAATAACCTTGAAATTTTTTTAGCTCTAAAACTTAAAAGCTTTTAGAAGATTAGAGATACTAGAGTGAAATAATCCTCTGGTTAACCTTTATTTTAACAAAAAATTATTTAACTAATATCTCCTGGTGTTGGATAATCAAGGTTTTATTTGATTCCGTGCAGTGTATGTGGAGGGCAAGGAGATGACTATCTGTGTGATGCATCAAGGATTGAACTTCATGTTTCCCCTAAATTTCACCTGTATCCCCTTCTAAAAAAAATCAGATTCTTTCATAGTGTGAGCTTGAACTAACCACAGAAAGTAACAGAAGAATTTTATGAACCACGTTGGTCCTTTTAGGGTACTTATTTATGATTTAATCTATTATTATACCTATATTTTTAATGGTTGACTTTTATAGGTCAACCTGTAAGTCAATGGTTGACTTTTAACATGGCTTTAAGTAATGGTTTACAGATGTTCTTGTTGGTTGAAAAACTTTTTTAGAATTTGCCGTCAAGATGTCAAATGACCCAGAGCAAATGCGTGGTTCTCGTTTAACTCAGGCTAGAAAAATGTTATGGAATTCTTGTACCCACAAGGAACCTGTAGGTCAGGCATAGTTATGTTCATTCCTTTAATAGTCAACTTACAGAGGACTGGGCGATGGTGCAGGTAGCTGAAGATGTAAATGACAGTGTAAAGATGATTATACAATGCTGACAGAGGGAGATCTCAGGATACATACAGTGGTATATTGGAGCTGGCTTGAACTCGCTCACATGAGCTGATTGTGGGCAACTTTTCCCAACTTTCTGTTTAATGACATCACATTGGTAGCTTGAAAGTAGCCATGGTGGAAGTATTTACACTACAGGACTTGGGAGACACTGCAAATCAGGATTTCCTCCACCCTTCCCACCACCACCAGCTCAAGAGCTGAGTGTTAAACTTTCATCAGCACACCACTGAGTAAATATGTTTGAAGTTATCTAGCTCCTTCTCTTAATATCTTGGGCAGACCTTTCTATGCACAGGATACTGAAGGGTGGTTGATGCATGTATGCTTCAGTCTATGATTTCTTTAACCATTTGTTACTCTCCTTCTGAGATTTGAATTTAGGCAGCCTGCAGACCTTTGTTTAGCACTTATAGTCATTCCAGGTTCACTGCATACCCACAATGTGCCAGGTGCTGTGCTAGGGGCCAGGGTGCTATAGCGATCATGATCCACACGGCTCTTGTCTTCATAGGGTTTACATCTCCAGAGGTTCTCAGTGGTGGCACTATTGACATTTTGGGACTGGGTGGTTTTTTGTTATGGGATATTTAGCAGCATTCCTGGCCTCTAGCCACTAGATGTCAGTAGCAACTCCCCCCAGTAGTGAAAATCAAAAATTTCTCCAGATAGTGCCAAATGTCCCCTGGGGAACAAAATCTCCCTGGTTGAGAACGCCTGTGATAAACAACTATTATGTAAGAGAAGCTAGTTATAGGAGAGGAATTGATGCTTGAACAGGTACAATTGTTATCTCTGTTTTACAGATGGAGAAACTGAGGCACTCAGAGTAAGAAATTACTCAGGTAAAACACCTTTCAAGGAGTCAAAGTAGAGTTATAACTCATGTCTTCTTGACTTTACAAATAATTCTTAAATTGGATAAACAGGAAAACCTGGCTAGGTAGCAAGAAATGGTATGAACTTTTCTGGGAGAAAGGTTGTTAGTAGCCAAGAACAACATTGGTCACAGATTTTAAGAAAGTAATTTTAAATATTTATTAAAAATATGGGTATTTTATGGCCAAAGACCATCTATAAGAAAATAAAACTCATGTTTTCCTTAAACAAAATTCAAACAACGTAATTGCAAAGGATCGTGATGAAAAAGGAAAGAGGGATTGTCTAAACAACTTCATGTGACTGTGTGGCTGCTCTAGGAGCTATCTGATGAGCTCATGTTGGAAAAGGGCACGTTCAAGATGTGGAGGGAGTGGAACCTGAATAATGATGAAGGGTGCAAATTTATAAAAATGATTTCTGGAGGGTGATGCCCAGAATGAGCTGAGGCTTGCAAAAAATTGCCAAAGATGACAGAAAGACCCTTTAAAGCTATGTTTGGAGCAAGAAAGAAACAGAGAGGGCCTCTGCTTGGAGCAGATGGTATAATGCTAACAGATGACAGAGGGAAGGCATGTCTCTTCAGCTTCAGTGCTGCTAGACCTGTTCCATCAAGGAAATTCTTGTTCCAGTGGGAAAGATATTTTAGAACAAATATTTTGAAAGAAATCAAAGCCCAAGAGATTGAAGAAGTCATAAAGCACCTGTTCTAAATGTATTAGAATTCACTGTCATCTATTTGTTCATTCATTTATTCATCAAATATTAACTGCGTGTTGACTGCATGGCATACACCGGGCTGAGCGAGGGAGAAATGGTCGTTCTCAGTTCCAGCATTCAAGGACTTCATCCTTTAGTGGAAATGAGCAAATGAAATTCAGTGGGATACTTTGTACATCTAGTATTCTGTGTACTGTGTTAGGGCTACATATACAAATCAATGGGGACTTAACCTGGTGTGAAGAAGGGAGGATGTTACATTCTCAGAGTCCTGAAAAATGAGGATTTAACAAGGTGGAATAATAGAGGGTAGCCAGCCCTGGTGGTCTAGTGGTTAAGATTCGGTGCTCTCACAACCGAAGCCTGGGTTCGTTTCCTGTCAGGGAACCACACCACCCATCTGTTGGTTGTCATACTGTGGCAGCTGTGTGTTGCTGTGATGCTGAAAGCTATGCCACTGGGATTTCAAATACCAGCAGGGTCACCCATGGTGGAGGGGTTTCAGCAGAGCTTCCAGACTAAGACAGACTAGGGAGAAGGACCTGGCCACCCACCTCTGAAAAAATGGGCCATGAAAACCCTATGAATAGCAGTGGGGCGTTGTCTGATACTGTGCTGGAAGGTGAGAGGATGATGCAGAAAGACTTGAGAGGGTTCCGCTCTGCTGTCCATGAAGGCTCTAGGAGTTGGCATGGAGTCAAGGGCACTAAAAACAAGAAGTGAAGGGTAGGGATGAAGAAGCATGCTGCTGCTAGTAGAGGAAAATGCGTGCCCAAGGGCCAAAAATTACACTATAAACTAGTGAGGGAATCTGCCTATGTGACCATACACCCACTGTTGGCAACCTTTGAGAACCCCCGGTGAATGGAAGTGGTTCCAGAAGACTTGAGATAATTAAACACTTGATTTTCAAAAATAGGGTCATGCGGAAGAACTGCTCCTGTTTTTCCAAGTCTTAACTGTTTCACTCATTCATTTAATGTTCTTTGTTCCAGACACTTACAAAGTAAAAGAGAGGCGTATTTAACATGTGGATGTTGTTAATGAAGAAGGAAGAGGTCCCAATTATGCATCTCCTCATTCTCCCGTATTTGGTTCTAGGTAGGATATTTCTAGGTTCAGAATTTTTTTCTTTCTCTGGATGGAATCACCTTATGGCACTTAATTGATTCCAATGGGATATACTTGGAGAATTGTGAGCTGGATGATCAGGGCCACCCTCTACGGCCATGAGAAGTACGCACAGCTCCAGAGGGTACCAGTCACAGGGAGCTGGGGCTTCACCAGTGGTGCAGCTAGGTGCAGAGACAGTTGTCTGGTGGAACAAGTTGGAATAATGTTTATGAATGTATTACCACTTCCGGGCAGGAGGTGTCCAGTGACACGAGCTCCTTCGTTTTGTCTCGGCAGCACTATTTTAGCATTGAAATGCAGAGACCAAAATTGTAGATGATAAATAACTGGTAGAGACAGATTGTATGTTGAAGGAAAGAGTCAAAATTAAACAATTGCCAGTTTGCAATGAAAGACCGAAGCACAGAATGTGAAATTTATCACAGATTAAATATAAGCCTCCGAATTTTGTTTGAATAATCAATTTTATGAGTACAGGTTGGAGGAGACAAAATGATTTAGGTAAAAAAAGGCTTGTAAAGTTTAATTAATCATAAGCTCAATATAAGCCAGTAACGTGATGTGGCTGCTGAGGAAACAAAGGTGATCCTTCTTTTTTCTTGAAATTTTCCTTCCTTGGTGCTTTTCAAATTACAAAACTAATAAATGCTTGTTTTTAAAAGTGAAACTAAAATAAAATTTGAGAAGGATGTAAAAAGGAAATGCTAATCCTCTCTTCCTTTCTAGTCCTTGGCCCTCTCACAGCAAAGAATTATCCATCCAAAATGTCAACAGTGATGAGGTTAAGAAACTCCCACATCATATTTACATATTCAACGTATTTCTCTCCATACCATGCATCCTGGAAATTACCGCCGAGTAAATTTTTATGCCAGAGTTTCCCTTTCCGTAAAATGGGGATAGTAATAACACCTACCTCGAAAGTTGTTATGAAAATTAGATTAAATAAAACATGTAAAGCATTTAGACCAGTGTGGAAGAAAATGGAGCAGAGCACTTTGAAGAGTGAGACTTTATTCAAAATGCCACAGCAAGAGGAGGCGCTGAAGGAATGTTCTGCCTTAAGAAAGAAGGGTGGATTTTTTATAGAGCTTTAGCAAAGAAAGGTCATCCCAAGTTCAGCTAGTTTTGAGTCTAGTTGCTCAAAAAGGGTACTCGGAAGGGGAGGAGTTGCTCTTTGGAACTAGCAGCTGTTGGCTGGCCAATTTAGGTTTTGTCAAGAGGAAGAAAGAGAAAGAGATGTGGGGCTAAGGTCACCCGAGGCTGGGATGGAAATGTTTTAGTCCTTCAAGGCCTCTTACACTGGCACATAGAATGTGCTCAATAAATATTTATTGTTGATATTGTTCTGTTTTCCTCCCATCCTGGGCAGACTCTCTCTTAAGGCTCTCACCTCCAGGAGACAGTGGGAAATGAGGCAGAAGTTCTCCATGCTCTTGGAACCCACAACCTGACCTAGAGGTTCAACTGTACCCCTCCAAGGAGAGGATGGGATCCTCCTTGGGCACCCTGACTCTGCTTTGTGGAAATAAATGCAGACCAACCAAATGAAAAACAAAACCTATTTATTCAAAGCTGGCTATCCAAGGCCACCATCACTTGTATTTGGCAGAAACTCAAAGGCAAGCAGAGGGGTGGGAAGGCTTCAGGTGTGTTCTGATGGAGACTGTTGGCACGGGGAAGCTGTAGGTGGGCTAACTAAAAGTGGGGCGTCCACGTGATTGGTTAGGGGTGCATATTTGGCTTTCTCTGGTTGGTCCTAAGTTGGAACTGGGGACAGAAGTTAGGGAAGTTGTTAATTATTAATCAAGTCCTGGTCATCTGGGGCCAATAGTTACAGATGTTTGTGTTTAGCTTCCTGGATTGTTAAAGATAGCAATATGGCTTCCTGCAAATCTGACTTACAGCAGACTAGCTTCTTGGGTGGTTTATTGTAGATAAGGGATTGGTTTCCTGGGCAGGTTGCCATAGGTTGTGGGTCAAAGTTCTATTTTTATATGTGGTCCAGCTATTGTCCATTTGTGTCTTCAGATTCACTCTCTCACTTTGCTTTTCCTCTGCTTATTTCTTCCTTCCTAAGCTTCTGGTTATTTTATGTATTGGAGGGGCAGAAAAAAATTGGCTTTAATTGACGACGTACTCATTCAAGTGTATTGTTTCTAATATAAATTTTATGGTGTAAAGGGCTAACGATTCTGATGCTCAGATTCTTGAGACTTCACCCTTAGCATTCAAAAGCTAAGAATTGCATGCTACTTTCCTCCTTAATCTGTCTTTCCAGAGGCAACAAAAAGAATCAGGATAGGGCAATATGTGTAAGGATATTTATTAAAAAAAAAAAAACAGGAGTCAGCCCTGATGGCCTAGTGGTTCAAGTTTGGTGCTCTCACCCCTTCAGTGGCCCGAGTTCATTTCCCGGTTGCAGAACCACACGACCCATCTGTCAGTTGCCATGCTATGGTGGTGGCTCACATAGAAGAACTAGAAGGACCTACAACTATGATATACAACCATGCACTGCGGCTTTGGGGAAGAAAAAAAAAAGAGGAAGATTGGCAACAGATGTTAGCTCAGGGCAAATCTTCCCCTGGAAAAAAAAACCAGCCCATAACACATGTTACATAGGATTTATTATATTTGCATCATGCGATATCAAGTTGGTTTCCCTGGAACTTCCAAACAAACCTAGAATAATTGTTTGGAAAGATTGTTGAAGAAGAAGCTTTTAGAGACATGAGGCCTGGTGATAAACAGAGTTAGGGGACGATTAGCTTCCCCTAAAAAAGACCGGCTGCTTTTTCTCTTTTTTTTTAATGCTATACATTAATTGCTGAATTAAGTTTACAGAACTTAGTTTTGTATCTTTTTCTTTCTAGGTATACTTTTCAGTGTGCGCTGGTGAGTTTTCCAATAGCTTGTGGTGTTTGTTAAAGATCTTCGAGTGCATACATTAATTAACGCTTTTTTAGGCTTTATCCTAAAACTGAAATATAGTTCAAATGAATTTACTTGAATTTTGGCACATGCGCCTTCTGTAATTTGTCATCAGTGTGATTACTCTAAAGTTAATTTCTACTTGCAATTCTCACGGGGCACTGGCATTTTCATTTTAGCATCAGGTTCACTTTTTGTAGTGAAAGTGTAACCACAGCACCAGGAGCAGAATTTTCCACCCCAAAATAAGCCTCTTTGGCATAAGGGCTATTTTGAGCTGATGATTATTAAAAAAAAACAGCAGACATAGGAAAAGCTTTGAAAACCTAGTAGAAGTTACCCATTTGTAAGGGAAAGTTACATTGAAAAGAGAAATCTCCATCTGTAAGGGTCCCTCCCTCTCTGTGCTACAAAGAGGAGGATGACTCTAAATCTCTAGAAACTCTTATCAATGGAGAAGGCAATGACTTGAATCTGCATAACAGCTTTACCCCTGTTTACACTGCTTTTCCTGGTAACCTCCCATAACTGACCTCATCTTAACAACAGGATGTTAAAGCTGTTTTTCAGGTGCAGAGAGCCAGCCAGGAGCATGCTCAGAAGAGAAAATTTTGACCTGCCTATTGAAACTCATCCTGCCAGTGCTTCTGCATCCCAGTCTGCCCTCCCTGATCCCCTTACCCCATACCCTTGATCAGGGAGACAGAGCTGAGGGCCTGTCCTTCTGTCTCCTTACCAGTTGACTGTGTAATAAACTGCTTCTTCTTTCAGAGACTGGTGTACCATGGACAGAATTGGCATCTGTGAGCATCGGGTGGCGAGCCCTTGCTCAGTAATAAAAGTGCCTGAGCATGGTTATAGCATATTTCCTTGATCTTCCTATTTTAAGATTATTACTAAATAAAATACAGATTACTAGATAAAATATTTTTCCAATAAGTTGGAACTTTAGTCCTATTTATTCCATTTGACTTTGAATTAAGCAATATTTCCTAAAATATTTATAAACTAACTTTTGGCTGATGCAAATTAAAACATTTCAAAGTAAAGATATTAATATTATAGAACATTATAAAAACAAACCATGGGGAGCAGCTTTTAAAATATCCACATCATGCCAGCACTGATGAGATATTTTCGCAATAAATACATTTTGCATACGACATTTAAAGCAGTTGATTAAAGGAAAGGAAAGATTGAAAGTTAGCAGGAGTGGAGATAAGATTTTTATTGGATACTTTCTCTCTCTTCTCTTTATGATGCATTAGTGAGCTACCAATTGAGGGTGGTTCATGGAGCCCCGGCTATAACCTGCTGGGATGCTCACAGTTAAAAGATTGCTGAGTTCTGTTTCCTTGATCCTAATGTCTCTTCCTTGCAAAGCTTGGGGTATATGAGCGGTGTTTTTATTGGTTTATATGAGTGCAGTTGCTTTCAGAAGACTTATAATTTGACTAAAGGGGGTATCTGTGAAAAAGACATGGTCAGGTATGTCCTTCTGCACTGAATACTAATATGCCTTTGGTAGGTAGAGGCACATTACACTTTTATTTCTGACTGTACATTGAATTATTTACACTTTCAAGGCAGCTGATTGAACTGCAGCATCAGTCAATTAGCAAATCAAAAATTTATATGATTCCAATTTAGCATGGAGTCCCTCTCTCTCTCTTTTTTTCTTTTTAGATTTTCACCCTGACAGTGACAAATTACTCCTCTGCTGGCTGAGATTGGAAATTAAAAGCATTTAGAGTTGCTCATGCATTTATGCTAATGAGAACTGCTGATATGATTTGCATGCAAAAGAGGACAATCTGAAATCTCATCAGTTTTTCATGCTTCCGCATTTTGATGTAGCAGAATTTTTTCTGTTTTTCTGTGGAGCAAAATTTTTTCTCCGGGAAACAATACCGACCGTGAACAAAAAGAGTTCTTTTAAGTCAGAGAGTTCCTCGTTGTTTTACCATCCACATTCTTGTCAAGTCATTTGCTTGCTCTTTCAGAATGGCAGCCCACATTCATTAGCATTTTAGATGTTTATCAAAGGAAGGATCCAGTATCTGCCACACAAGATTATAGCTCAGCCTCATTTTCAATTCAGCAAGAAAAAAAAAAAAAAAAGACCTGAGGACAGATAAGAAGAGGGATATGTGCCCTGACAATCTCTTTTGTACATACACCTGAATTAATCCCATTTAGAGCAAATTTGATTAATCACCAAAGGTGGCAGTTTTAACTTTCGTAGATGGCACTGACAAATTTTCGGCAGAGTCTTAACATAAAAGGCCTCCACTGATATTTGTATAAAAGAGAAAACTTGACGGAAAAAATGAATGAGGAAGAAATGTACTATCCAGAAATTTTGAAAGAGATTTAATTATTTCCGTAACATGCATTTATGAAACCATTAAGATGGCAGAGGGGGAATTGAAAGGATGGGAAATGTTTCATTTTTTGAATTTTTATTTTTCTTAGAAATTAGTCCTTCTCTTGAGATTCTTCCAATTTGGTGAAAGTTAAATGTTATCTAAATGTAGTTGATGCCGTGGAAATTTTATATTTTGCCAAAAAAATAAGCTTTGTTATTGCTTTCAACTGTTATTGTTTGGGGTCTCTATTTACATTTAATGCAGTTTGAAACTATTTTGCACCAACTATGTGAAGGGCAACGTACTTCACCCCATAAATATACTATCCACTCAGTCAGAGAAGGCAGGGGGTCTCTTCTGCTTTAAACGCACGTGATCTTCTTATTTACCTAAGGTGTTTTAAAGATGATTCTACAGAATTGCCTTTTGGACTGGAGTTTACTTTAAAGCTGAAAGCAATGGTCATCTGCTTGCTTGCCTGCCTCTGGTGCCCTTAAGCCGCTGGAAGATAAATGTGTGCAATTCCAACTGAAGGTATTGCCTAGTCTTTGGAATCCATTTGGATCACTTTCTATTTTATCTATTATCTGCATCATTCTCTGTCTCCCCCGCTAGCCCCAATACCTCTTTCAAGAGCCTTGGACTTCCATTCTACACTGTAACTTGGCTGAAAATGTGTATTTCCAGTGTCCCTGGATTTCTCCAAGCATGATAGACATCCTAAGTCAGGCATTTTTTTTGGAGTACCATCTAATATTGACTGGCTGGCACTTTAACTTCAGGTGAGAGACTCCTAGCTCTGAATCCTTTAACTTTCCGTTACTACAGCTGATTGACAGCTAGATCAGCTCATAGTTCAGCTGGCCTACTTATCTACCACAAAAGGGGATCAGCCCCAATGGGGTAGTTTTCTATTTTGGTTTAGGGGTGTAGGGGAGCAGAATTTGCCACCTCAAAATGTATCTGTTTGGCTTGAGCATTATTTGGGGCTGATTATTTTTAAGAACAAAAGATTCGGGAAGAAACTTGGAACTTCTCCCTAATTACTTAAAAGAATTTAAAATAGAAGGCCTATTCTAGAAAGGATTTATCACCATAGATAACCATAGTATAATATGAACTTGGTGGGGTAGACAGGGAAGAACCTATCAAGACCCATTTGATCAAAGTCCTCTCTGTGTCCCATTGTCTCTAGATGGCCCAACAAACATTTGTTTTTCCATCTCCATGTGAATTGCCTTTCTCCCCTTTGAAGTCCCAAATCAGTACCCTAAACATCCTCTTTTATCTTTTTTTTTGGTGAGGAAGATTGGCCCTGAGCTAACATGCCCATCTTCCTCTATTTTGTATGCTGCCACAGCATAGCTTGATGTGTGGTGCGTAGGTCCGTGCCCAGGATCCGAACCTGTGAACCCGGGGCCGTCAAAGCAGAGTGCATGAACTTAACCACTACACCACAGAGCCAGCTCCCTCTTTTGTCTTTAGTTGAAGGTGGTATTTAAGATGAGCACTTCAGCCATTTTGTTGAGTTACTCAGTTTTCCTAGGTTTCTCCCATGTATATATGTTATTAAACTTTGTTTGATTTTCTCCTATTAATCTGTCTCATGTCAATTAATTATTAGACCAGCCAGAAGAACCTAAAAGGGGAGAGGAAAATTTTTTCCTCCTCTACAGAGGATTGCTATGGACTGAATTGTGTGTCCCTCACCCCTCCAAATTCATACATTGAAGACTTAACCACAAAGGTGACTGTATTTGGAGATTGGGCCTAGAAGGAATTAATTAAAGTTAAACGAAATGAGGTCATAAGGGTGGGGCCCTGATCCAATAGGATTAGTGTACTTACAAGAAGAGACACCAGAGCTCACTCTCTTTCTCTCTCTCCCTCCCTCCCTCCTCTCGCCACCTTCCCCCCACCACCATGTGAGGACACAGCAAGAAGGTGACATCTGCAAGCCAGGCAGAGGGTTCTCACCAGGAACTGAATGGGCTGGCACCTTGATCTTAGTCTTCCCAGCCTGTAGAACTGTGAGAAAATAAGTTTCTGTTTTTTAAGCCACCCATTCTATGATATTTTGTGCAGTCTGAGCAGACTAATACAGGGAGAAAGGTAAGAAACATATTCTCTAGACTTAAAATTTAATCATTTGTTGTCTATCTTATGGTTCCTGATATGGTCTAACATGACTGTCTTATGAAATAAACTTTTAATCTGTTATCCTCCATGACCATTTAATCTATTGTCTTTGTATGGAATTATATCAATGAATTTTCAATGACAGAAAATTCTGTTCACTGTGAATAGAGGTGTGTGCAAAATGGAAAGTAATCACTTAGCAGAATTTTGGCAGTAAGGTTACTTCTAGAATCCATCAGGCAACTATAAACCCCTCCCATCTATTTAGCACATACGGAGAGAAGTCTTTTCTACACAGATATGGTGCACCTATCTGTCATCTTAGAGGAAAGTTACATACTCTCAAGCTCAGGAATTGTAGCTCTTCATTCAGTGGCTAAGAGGCAAGAACGAGCCAGAAACAGAGCTGTAGACTCTAAAGCTTGAATTTTGAGAAGTTGTATAAAAAGAGACTGAGAATTCCCTGTCATTAGAATGTCAGTCCTACCATGAAAATTACACTGAAAATTTCCCGAAAGAATTCCTGATTTCCTTTTCTTAGGCTATATATGGAAAGCAAAGGACTAACATCTTTTTATTTACTCAAAGGTGTATTATTTTTCTTTCAAACTTTCTAAGGAAAACAAAATGACATTTTGGTGCTACCACATTGATGCTGGGTGATTAATTTATCTTTTGATATCTAGAGAAGTGTTAACAACAAGGCTCTGAGAACCTACCATAGCTACTAGAATGGGAATGGAACAGCTAAGAGGGGAGGGAGTGGCAAGGATGTCAAGGCAGCCAGGTGGTTGAGCCAATGCTCCTGTCCCATCATAGAGGTGCAGAGGACCGAGTTACTTATCCCACTTTGCTTTGTCCTAGCTGGCAGAAACTATATATATATATTTTTTTTGCTGAGTAAGATTCACCCTGAGCTAAGATCTGTGCCAATCTTCCTCTATTTTGTATGCGGGTCACCGCCACAGCATGGCCGCCAACAAGTGGTGTAGGTCCGCGCCTTGGAACCGAACCACCAAAGCAGAGCACACCGAACTTAACCACTAGGCCATGGGGCTGGCCCCTGGAAACCCTCTTTTTACTGTATTTCTGGTATAATTATTTTCTCCTCTGTCTTATATTTATTTATTTTTATTGTATATTTGTTTTTCATTACAAGTGACTCCAATTCTTTCAAGGGATGGCAATAAATCTAACAATCACTAACATTTATTGAAAGCATACTAAGTTCTAAATGTTTAAGTGCTAAATGTTGATGTATGTTACAGTCTGATGAGACAAATAGCACTTTACAGACCAGGGGATGTAGACTTAGGAGAGATACATAGCTTGCCCAAGGCCTGAGTTTCTGTAAGTGGCAGAACCGGGACTAACATCTGGCCTCATGTGGAAAGGAATTTGACAGCAGGGTGATGTTAGTGACAGAGGGTTGCTACCTGAGACTTCCTCAGATATTACCTCTGGAGGTGTTCGCCAAAAATACTCAACTCCAAAAAGAGATCAACAATCTATCTCTTTGGAAACAGGTTAACTTGCTGGATTCTATCAATGGCGTAGAAATGCACAGAGCAGCATTTACTTTAGCATATTGAGTTACCATTGTTGGGCTGCTCCTTTGTGGTGGTTATTACAAGAAAAAGTTCAAATTAATGATGAAAACAGGTTCCTTGACCCTTGCTTTATCAGCGCAGATTTCCATCCTGAGTTAAGACAACTCTCTAGTGTCTGCACTAATGTTACTTCGTAGAACATGTCTCTTGCACAGCAAAAGCCCTATCCATTTTCCATTCTAATGGATCCTCCTACAATATAACAGCTTAAGCATGTATTTACCCCAAACCATTGTCTGTGTCCAGCTGATCATTCATTTACTGAAGGCTTTTTAACGTGCTTATGCTAGAGAAGGCAGTCAGACAATGCTCTCTCTTTCTTTAGAACACGTGCTTTTGTGGCACAATTCTTACTTTGACAAATTACAGTGATGGTTTTGCCAGATGGAATATGGACTCCCCAAGGAAATGTGAGGGCTGCTAAGGACTCTGCAAAGGCAGCAAAACTTGTTCCACTTGGAACTGGAGGTGATAGTCAGAAGTCAAATAGAGGTTGTACCAACAACCATTTACACTTATAAAGCCCCCTTCACAAAGGAGTCCCAAGGCATGGTGCATTTAGACTTTTTAAAATGTCAGTGGTTAAGGACAACAGAGAGCAGCAGCAAACGTAACCTTTAGTGTAGCCCTGAATACTGACAGAGTAAGAGGTTGTGTGCTTTTTATAGGAAGCGCATGAAACTCTCCACATTGTCTTGAATGCACCATTGTTCCAAATGTGAAACTTCTATCGTGTGCCAATGGAATTTTGTGTTGCTATGTGATGACAGGGTTTGATCCTAAGCTAGCACTTCTAAGCTTTTTGCTACATGAAATAAAAGTGCTGCAAGGCAGCTCTGCTTTGTAGAGACTAAAAATTATGACTGATCACTGTTCTTTTAAAATAAGATACAGCATAGGTATTCTATATTCACACAAAGTAGCTATCTTTCTAAAATTTGAGCATGTTTTTCTATTTCAATTCTTTATCAAACAGACTGTTGTTTTTTTTATTCCAAGTAGATGATACTGATAATTAACAATGCCCATGTGAGCAACAATAGGTTTTCTTGCACTGTGTATGTGTAAAACTTTATCTATCTTTTATAGACACAGCAGTATACTATATTGGAGATTAGAGTTATCACAATGCTAAAATTTCAGATTCACAATCTAGTTTATGGTTTACTTAAGAAAAACCTGCCATTTTCTAAACAATGAAACCCATAAAATTTGGCAGTCTATTGAATAAAATCTATACTTTCATATAACATTTTTATTCACTTGACTAGTTCTACTAAGTCACTGTAGGATACAAATGTTTTCACTGTATATTTTCTCATCTTCCAAATATTGAGATAAGGTAATAGTTTACATGTCAAGCAGTGGTCAGCAGACTATTCTAAGGAAGTTGTTCATTGCTTCATGTATATCAACTCTTTCACAAATATTATTCCCCCCCGTCCCCATTTTTGTGGTGATGATAGAATGAACGAAGAACTCAGAGATACTTTTGGGGTGACTTCATCCTCACCGTTCACATTTTATCTTAGAGGATTTCCTTTGATTTATCATTATGATTCATTTTTTGTCTCTAGAATTATGAAAGTAGATTAATCTTAGAGATCTCTAAATATAAGTCAGAACTAATTGACAATAGTTGCTAAATTACTCCAAATCTATTATGAATCTGACTCTTGAAACATGAATTCTTCTAATGGATCTAATAGATCTTCAAATTTTTTTCATAAAATACCTAAAATATAGCAGTGGGAGAGCTATGCTAAATTGTCTATCTCCAGTCCTGATATACCACATGTGATCTTTGTGGCTAAGGAGCTAAAATAGTAAAAATTCATATTTTCTCTCTTTCCCTCACTTGGCTGGGGGACTCTGCTTCAGGCTGCACGTCTGCAAGTTGGCTAGGGAAGTGCACGCAATGAGTCTGGTTTGGATATGCTTCACTTTGAAGCTTAGGTGGAAAGAATATTGACTACCTGGTATATGTTCTCATAGAAATGGCAGAAGCCAAATAGAGAAAGCCCATATGTATAATCACATTCTAAGCCTCTATTTCTGTCCTGTCACTAATTTCTTATTTGCCAAAGTAGGTCAAATCGCTAGGACCAAAGTCATGGGGTAGGAAAGTATATACTGCCCTACATGAGACCATGGTAAATGTGTGGATGTACATGGGAGTGACAGTTGCGATCAGTCAATCCATTTCTGCCTAAACTAGCTACAGGGGATGGTGTTATCTACAAAAGGTAATATCACAAGCCTTAATGATGTATATAGTATGATTATCATCATTTTACAATGGAAGATGCTGGGGCAGAGAGAGAATTAGTAACTTGCTAAAGATGACATAGTTAGTAAATGGCAGACCTTGGATTCAAGCCAGGTAGTCTGGATCTAGAGTCTTGACTAGCCTCCTGTATGGGTATGGCAGCTTGACTCACCAATTTCTGTCATGAGTATTATACAAAGGCAAAACATAATAATAATAAAACTTCTATAAATTCCGTCTTTACCAAAACTGGGAGATTTATATTATATTATTTTATATTATATTATATTATATTATATTATATTATATTATATTATATTATATTATACTGAAATGCACAAAAGTTACCAAAAGTAATGAAAATTAGTACAGAAATCTCAGAAGTTAAATGCTTCTGAAATCATGTTGGAGAGAGTAAAATGTGAGATGATCCAATGGTGGCAGACCTCAAAAAAAAACCAATCAGGGGAAAAATATATTTCCTGTAAGTGAGGGAGGCCATCATTCTAAAATAAGAAGCCAATATCACTTGCATACAACAAAAGCTGCACACTCTGGAAAGAACCACAAAGACATGGAGCAGAAGGTACACGGGAGAGAAAATTCAGAGTATAATGAGATGGCAGGTCTAAGAAAATACTAGCATAAAGCTGGGCCAAGATTTATAGAAAGGAGTTGTCATAGCATGGATTCACAGACACCATGGGGGAGCAGGTGGGAAAGAACAACTTGCCCCTGAGGAAACTCACTAGAAAATATTGCCATGGGCTGGATTAAAATACTGAGATTTTACCATTAAAAAAAAAAACCTTCAAAAAGGACTGAAAAACAAAAAAACCCCAAACATTGCAAAACAAAAACACAATAACTCAAATAAAAAGGTGGTGAGAAAATAGGGAGAATTGAAACACAACCTGGCAGAACTTAGGAAAAAACCACAGAATAAAAATCATCAATAGAGATACAGACAGGAAATAATAAGGAACCCAAAGGAGAGCATAAACTGTAGGAAGTACAGACAGAGACCTAAAGGCTAGACCAAGAATAGTGATCCAAACTAAATGGAAAATTATAAAAAGATTGGGGGAAATATTCTAAATAGAATATAAGGCAAAGGAGGTGCAACATATACATAATTGGAGTCTGAAAAGAAAAGCAAGAACAATGGAGTGGAACAAATATTTAGACATAATTCAAAGAGATTTTAAAAAGTAAAAGTAGTATATATACATATATATTTAAAGATATACCCCATGTCAATGGAAAGAACACTAGAATGGTCAACACTGAGATACAGCCTAACAAAGTTACTGATCTTTAAAGAATAGGAAAGAAACCTATTTGTAACCAGATTATAAAGGGGAAAGTATCACTCTGGCTTCAGGTTTTTCCACAGGGACATTTGATTCTAGACTTGAGGAGCAGCACGAAATCAGAAAAATGTATTATGATGCCTCAGTAATTAATTAATAGAGAATAGGAAGAGGAAAAGAATAGTCTAGAAATAGACACCAAATACATAGGAAATGTAGAAAACAAGACAAAATGGCATCACAAACCAGTGAGTACAGATAGATTCTTCAACATAAGGTGTTGTGACCACTGAGTGGTCAACTGGGGGGAAAAAAAATGAAATTCAATCCATGCTTCATTTTTTTCACTATGATAAGTTTTAAATAAATAATTAAATATGAAAAATAAAACCATGAAAGTTCTAGAAGAAATCATCAGATAATTTCTTGAAAATGGAGTGAGAAAATCTTTCTAACCATAACTCAAAATTCAGAAGCAATAACAGAAAAGACTGATAAACTTGCATAAAAATAAAAGATGTTGTATATGGTTAAAAAAGAATATAATTAAAGTCAAAAGACAAATGACTCACAAGGAAAATAGATTTCAACTTCTATGTAAAATAGATGAGCAGCATATATAAAAAAACACTCAAGAATCAATAGAACAAAGGAAAATATACAGGAGCAGTTGGTTTACAAAAAAGCCTTATCAACGTATGGCCAGAAGTCAATCTCAGCCTTAATAAGGAAATACAAACCAAACTACACTAAAGTGTTTTTTTCCCTATGAGAGTAATCCGAATATCTAAATTTGATAATATATTCTACTACTGAGACTGTAATGAATTGGACACTGAGAATTCATTGCTGGGAGAGTGTAAATTTGTTCTACTGCAGAAGGCACTCATATCATCTTCAAAATATTTACAATTTATCCTTCTTTTCCCTTCTTTAGATTTCATTTCCGAGTGTGGGTTTTATTTTTATTTCATCGTAAGCAAATGTTTTGTCAAATATTTTTTTCAGCCTCTATTAAATCGTCATGACTTACTCCTATAGTGAGCAAAGAAATTAAGTTAGTAGAGATCACGTGATGAAATCATTCTTTTTGTATCAACCGGAGCTGAGTCAGGAAAACGGATACCATGGCGACTAGTTCAAAAGTGAGAAGTTAAATGCGGAGCTAGTTACAAATCATGGGAGAG
Source organism: Ceratotherium simum simum (assembly GCF_057802395.1). NCBI lineage: Eukaryota > Metazoa > Chordata > Mammalia > Perissodactyla > Rhinocerotidae > Ceratotherium > Ceratotherium simum. The sequence continues at coordinate 12,304,621 of NC_141937.1, read as the reverse complement.
CTGGAAGGGATGTCTGGGGATGGGGAGCAGAACAAGAACGGGTAGGAATGTATATCTGAGAGCAAGTAGGCAAATGATCTGTACTCTTGTGTCCTGAGATAAATCGTACTCGCTATGATGTATTATTCTTTCAATACATGGCTGGATATGTTTTGCTTATATATTATTTAGGATTTTGATGTCTGCATTGTATAAAGCCAAGTGAGGTTGGCTTTACACTTGTGTGTGTGTGTGTGTGTGATTGCTAACTTTGCTGAGTTTTGGTAATAGGTTTAGACTCTATGCTCCACAAGGTCTTTAGAAAAAGTTGAAGATACTGCACATTTCTATGCTCTGGAACGTGGGAATTCACCTTCCCGTGACCTCATTTTATTTTACAACTTATTTTTATGAAGTTGTTTATTGAATTTTAAATTTGAAGAAAATCTCCCTCAAATCCTTTCTTATATCTCTTTTCTCACTCTCATGTTTTTCTTCTCTTCTTTTTTTTAAAGATTTTATTTATTTATTTTTTTTTCCCCAAAGCCCCAGTAGATAGTTGTATGTCATAGTTGCACATCCTTCCAGTTGCTGTATGTGGGACGCGGCCTCAGCATGGCCAGAGAAGCGGTGCGTCGGTGTGCGCCCGGGATCCGAACCCGGGCCACCAGCAGTGGAGCGCACGCACTTAACCACTAAGCCACGGGGCCAGCCCTTCTCTTCTTTTTTTTAAACTCAGATCTTTATCCTTTTCTTCCTAAGTAGATTTGCCAGAGTTCGGCTTATCGTATTGTTGTTTTGAGTTTTAAAATAAAACTTTTAGTTTTGTTGGTAACATCTGCTGTTCTTTGTCTTTCCATACAATTCTTTTCTGCTTTTATTATTATTAAATTCTTTTGAATAAGTTATTGTTCATTTTCTACTGTCTTGAATGTTTATTTCATTTATTATTAGTCAATTTAATTTTGTCGGTTTAATATGCATTAAGACTTCATTTTTCTCTGAATACTGCTTATTCAATATCCCATGGATTCTAAAATGTAAGACTTTCATTGTCATTTATTTCTAAATAAATAATTTTGCTATCCTCTTTTTATTATGTAAATTTTTAAATGTTTATTTTACACATATAGAAAAATACTGAAAATGATATGGTTATCTATATGCTTAAAGAGAAGATTAAGTACTACAAGATACCAGAATTTTGTCATATTTTCTTCATTGCTCTTTTAATTTTTTTAAAAAATGAAACAGTAAAGTCAAAACTCACTTCTTATTCTCTACTTTCTCTTGTTCCAGAAGGTAGATGTGTATCTTTTTATGTATTCTGAATAATTTTATGTATCCAAAATCAATATGTACTACTGTTTTGTGTTTTAAATTTCCAAAATTTTGTCACATAGTAAACATCATTATGCATAGTTTTTTTGCTTAATGTAAACATTTTTAGATTTATCATATATGATGATATTCATAGAACTAGTTTATTTAAACTGCTATATAGTAATCAATTGTATGAATAAACTATTGAAGTTTTTCCTACAAGACAAGTTGTTTCTAAATTTGTTTTTACAAATTGTATGACAATGAACATCCTTTTGTATATTTTCTTATGCAGATATACAGACATTCTTTAAGACAGTTATTTAGAAATAAGATTGCTTGATAATAGGATATTTCTAAATTAAACTGTACTCAATATTGCTAAATTTTCTTCAAAAATGTTTTATCAGTTTACACTTCTACCAGCAATTTCCATTGTCTTACACTTTCACTAACGTATTTTTAATTTCCACCCAGTTTTTTTGCTCTGTAGGTTGCTTGTCACTATCTTTTGTTAATTTTCGTATAGGTTCTATGCATTCTTCTTATTGATTTGTAGGTATTTATTTACCGTCTATATTCACATGCTTTACTAGTTATATCAGTTACAAATATCTTTTCTCATAAATGATTTTCCTTTTCATTGGTTATCTTTTACAAATTCAAGATTTTAATTTCAACAAAGTCTATTTAATGAATTTTTCTTCATTAGATACTGTTTTATGTCTTATTTAAGAAATCATTTCCCACTGTAATGCCATAAAGTTATGGTAAATGTTTTACAGTTTTATTTCTTATTACTTTAATACTTATTAAATTGTGTACTTATTAAAAACACAATGCATACTTAGGTCTTAATCCTTCTGAGATAAATTTCAGTGTATGGTGTGAGGTAGAGATCAAATTTTGTCCTTTTCTGTATGAACAATCAGTTGCCTCATTGACATTTATTGAATAATCAGTGCTTTCTCCACTGATTTATAATGTCAACTCTGCCACATAGAAAATACCTCATTTATATGTGAATCAGTTTCTACACTGTGTTTTCTGTACCAATGGAATATTTGTCTATCCTGGTACTAATTTCTCCCTGTTTCAATTACTATAGCTTTGTAGTAGGTGTTGACATATATTATTAAAAATTCTCTATTTTTGTTCTTCCTGAAAATTGTCCTGGATACTCTTTGCCTTTTATTCTTTCATATAAATTTTAGGATCAGTTTATCAATTTTCATGAAAAATATTTTTAAAGCTTTGATCGGAATTCATTTAATTTAAAGATTAATCTTGGAAGAATTTTACAATCTTCATTCTCCCCACATTTCTCTTTTTACTTATGTTTTCCATTGTGACTTTCATATCTCTCAGCTTGAAGGTCTTGTTCATCTTTTGTTATATTTATTCCTAAATATTTTATTGTTATTTTGTTGCTGTTCATGTTGTCTGTTAGGAAATTGCAGTGTTTAACTATCAACTGAGGGAAAGAGGGGAGCAAAGCCTGCCAATACAGGGGGAAATGCAGAGTGACACTAGATGAAACCTTTTCAAGTCAAGTGACTGTAGAGTTATTGCAGTGTCTAAATCAGGGGAGAGATGACCAGACATGCTTGCCAGCATATATTTGACTCCAGACCACCAGCACCTAATTAGAGAGCTAGTATAGCTTACACGTATCCAGAAGCGCAGTTGGTATTTCTCACCTCCTCTGAAGCTTGCTGGCTTGAGTGTTTAGAGCAATAGCAATAGCTAAAATCAGGAACATAGTGGCCAAGTCATGACAGGGGAGCAAGACTGGACATTTATATACAATTTATAATGAATTTATAATTCATTTTCTAAGGTGGCTAGAGATTGACTTCTATGTGTACCATACATGTGGTCTTGGATGTCAAATCTCAAAAGCCAAGCTCCATGCTAAAATACTAAGTTCCTGCAGAAAGTAAAGTGGCTTTAGTGGGAGGATTTTGGGCAGAGGGAACAGACTTTCCACATTCTTGACATATTTCATTGCCTCTCAGATGCATAGGAAGTACTTGAGCTTCTGTGATTCAAAGGAATTTTACAAATTTGCTTTCATTCTCCTTTCTTCTAATTTAAAGTAAAATCCCCATGTTTTACATTGTTGACTCAGGCTTTATTGATATTCTTTTTGATGAAAAGTTATTCCACTATAGCATACCTACAAAATTAGGAAACTAAAAGCGTGTTCAAGTAACTGTAGCACAATTAGTATGAAATGAAGGAAATTCTGATAACCAACAATCTAAGCTCATTCACACACACACACACACACACACCCTTCTCCTATACACATTCATATCAGACTTTGAAAAAAAATACTTATATAGAGGTTTTAATATTCCATTATTGAGTCCTTTAGAAAGATATTTTTTGAATATTTATGGGAAATATTTGCCAAATTACGTAGTATTCCCTTTAGATTACTAATTCCCAGAGGGCCAAAAATCCATCTTTCTTATGGTATGCAAACCCACATCATCCTAATGTAGTATAATGCATGAAATAGATTCTTAATGGCACTTAATGCTCGAAGTCCATAATTAGCAGAGATAGTTCTAGTGTTTATAAAAGCTTCAGATATCAATAGTTTGATGTTGCATTCTAACCTCCTACTCATTCTACATCAGGCAGAAGACTGAAATATAGGATTGGAATGAACTCATTGCTGATCTTGTGAAGATACAAACACAATCATTAAGCAAAAAAGCAAAATTTCAAAGAACTGCAGTTTCCTCCATTATAGGAAGGATTACGTAATTTTAATTTTTCTACTTTAGCAAATGCCACTGTAAAGTTTGTGATCTAGATTTCTTTTTCCTCCAAAGAAATGTTTTGGGATCTATATAGCGCAAACAAGACCCACTCAGTGAGAAAGCGAGCATCAAAGTCTAGAGCAGGCAATGGGCTGAAGAAGATATTTTAAGAAAAAACACAATGCATAAGCAGTTATGTGGAGGAAGGAGGCAAAGAAAGAGAATGGAGGAAACAATGTCATTGCCTAATAAAAGTATATACTGATGGAGAGAAGCCGGATGTACGAAAGCAACAGAAAACAGACTTTGAAAAATGCTTTGAAAAAGGGATGACTATTTTTATTCAAATGTCACATCAACTCTCCTGATTTTTGAATTTAATTTATTTTCAAATTTACATACAGAAAAATTCATTCCTCGTGGTATGGCTCTCCTAAATTTCAGTATACGTCAATAGCATCTACAGATCACTATAGTAACCTGCCTAAATGAAGTCAGCCATGAATGAACACAAACACACACACACCCCGCGCAACCTTCACAAAATGCCATGGGATTTTCTGGCCCCTACACACAAAAGACCAGAACATTCATTCTGAATGTCCTCTGAAAAGAGGGCAATAGTGATCTTGTTAACATTCTAGAGATCTCCAAGGGCATAGTAAGATTGTCCTGCCCTAGAGATCTTTCCTATTGTCCCAATGACAGCAATTTATATGCCTGCAGTTCGAAAACTCTGCACCCGGCTTCATCTGAATCATTGTTTTAATGACTTACGCTTTAAGGTTTGCTGGGACTACTTGTCACTAAGATTTGTACCACTGAGATAAATATTAGTGAGTTAAAATTCTCTACTTTTTTTGATTAACTCCCTTATCACAGAAGAATATCCTACTAATCTGGAAAAGGGTTATCTTTGGAAGGGATTTTTGCAATGATATTGGATTGAAAGCTCGCATCATGTCATTACTTTTTTATATAACCCTGCACAGTCATAAGCAAAAATCTTGTGGTCTCCTCAGAAATTCCACAGTTAAATTATTTCCAGATAAATAATGTAAAAGATGACAAACTCCATTTTCATCCACTAGAATATGATCTTTTAGAGATAGAATTAAAAGACTTTGGATGGTATAGGGGAAAATTCTGTCCATTTATACTCAGAATAAGGCTCTTATGCACCATATAATGTACAAGCGAAAAAGAGAAAAAGATGCCCCATTGGTATTTATTCATTTCGTTCCAGATAAAATGAGAATTTTACATAACTTGAAACAGTGTATTTATTGGTATTTCATTCCCTTTCTAACACCAAGACACAATAAAGTGCAATAGGGGTAGGACTTCTTATAGCAATTAATACAGAAATTGACTTTAATAGAAGATTGATAGGGATGCCACTCTTTTACCTATGTAGCACAGAAAACACTGTGGCTGGGTCAACATATATTAAATAATTTCAACAGCATCACTATTTGACTTTGAGATGTGGTATTATTTCGCTAATTGCTACCCTAGAGATTTTTCTAAAGAGATGTAATATTTGTTTTTATTTTTCAAATAATGTTTTGTTTTAATTTGGCTTATTAGTATATAGAATGGGATTTTCTACTCTGCCCTGCTGGCTACCACATCTTAAAATTTGGTTGGGATCACCCAAGGGGATGAGTTCTATCCCCCAGATGTCTATACCTTACAGGGATAAGAAGAATCACTTATGGCAACATCTCCAGGAAGGTTTTTGTCAAGTGAAACTCTTGCAATTTTCTTGGTGAAGGACCCTGTCTATGCCGCCCTTGTAATACTACCAACAACTTACATTTTCAGGGCAAGAAGCTGATTTTCCCTGTATTGGGAAAAAGAGGCTCAAACAGTCTGGAGTCACCAGCTGTTAAACCTATAGATTAGAATTAGACCTGAGTGAAGATTCTCGCGCAAGCCAACATTTTTCATACAGCTCTAATGAGCCCCGATTGTATTGGTAAGCCTTGACCTCTAAAACTCTCAAGTTTTCCCTGGTGTAGGAGACATACAGGAAATTGTGAATTCAGGTTAACTCTCCTATAAATGCAAGTGAATTATAGGAGCAGGACTAGCTAAAATTGGGAAAGTGACCAAGGAATTCTGTGGTTGTAAGTATCAGCTTGTGTCAGATGATATTTCAGAGATGGCTTCTGAGAATGCATTTAATCAATCTTTTATCCTCTCTTATATGAATGGGGGCTATGCTATATGTTTGAATGAGATTTTGATTGCAAGCTCTCTTGAGGGGGCAATACAGTCATATTATACTTTCTATGCATCAATACATGGTAAATGTTATACCAAAATAATTGGACACATAATTAAGTGCATAAATGTGCACTTAGCAATGGTGGTAGTTTTCAAGGAAGTGTCTTCCTTGAGAATTGAGTTTAGGCCAGACATTACTGAACACAGCCAGGAGACTATCTTTTTCTATAGCCAATACAAAACATGATGTAGTCTCAAACTATTAATGAATGCTTGACAACAAACCTATTCTGGATTTCCTTTGCTTCTTTAGAAATGTTATCTTCATCCACATGAAAATATCTGTTAGTGACTGACAGGGTGGTCTACATTTTAACTTCAGTCCTTTATATCACTCAGATGTCATCGACGTCATTGGATAGATTGTTAGCTCCATGAGGTTAGCTTTTATCCAACACTCATAAACTGCCTGTCATTGTCACCAAAGGTCTGATCAGTGAATGAATGAATAAATTAGCAATGCTCAAGGGGCCCGCCTGGTGGCGCAAGAGGTTAAGTGTGCGTGCTCCACTGCAGTGGCCTGGGGTTCGCAGCTTTGGATCCCAGGCGCTCACTGATGCACTGCTTGTTAAGGCTTGCTGTGGCGGTATCCCATATAAAGTAGAGGAAGATGGCCACGGATGTTAGCTCAGGGCCTATCTTCCTCAAGAAAAAAAGGGGAGGATTGGCATCAGATGTTAGCTCAGGGCTAGTCCTCCTCACAAAAAAAAAAAAAAAAAAATTAACAATGCTCAAATTCCTCACACATGTTACCAGATTTCAAACTAAGCCTACTTTTTCTAGTAGATGGACATTTGATAAGAGTGGGGGAAAAGTCCAATGTCACTGGTTCCTAGCCATTGAAAGTAACAAAGCCAAGTGAGTCCCAGGCCACAGTGGGCTTACTTGGCTTGCACAATGCTTTTGTATCTGAAATGAACATTTGAGATTAGGACACAGACTTGGCAGATAAGTGTAAGATCCTGGTTCTAGGCAAGAGTCACTATCTCTTTTTTGTATTTTCTTTCAAAGAAAGATATTACTGATCAATTATTTCAAAATCCAGTTTTGACTCATGAGTCATGCTCAAGGATCTATAAGTCTGGACTCCACATGGATATGGCAACCTCACAACCATGGAAGTAAATATACGGGAAGGTGAAGCTACCTTTGATTTGGTTTAGGGTAGAATGTTAGAAAAGATAACAGTCTAATTAAGGAGGTGCAACTATTGATGTGTCAACAGAGGTTGGAGAAATCCTAACCCTAGTTGAGCCCATTACAGAATACTACTTTACAACTTGAATAAGGCTTTCAAACTTTTTCTTTTTTCATCCAATCTGATTAGCAGATTAGCTAGCAAACTCTACTGCCTAAAAATGTAAAAATTAATGGACTTTTTTTTAAAGATTCCACACTAAATGTAGAGTCATTGAAGAGCATAACTAGTTGCTTAGCAGTAGCTTTCTTCCTGAAACATCCCTAAAGGCATTTAAGAAAAAATTGAAAAAGCCACCTACATTTCTTTTTAAAGTAAGATGCACTATTCAGCAAAAATACCCCAGCAGGACATATATGCTTCTGAGATTAGAAGATTTTATGTTCAAATCAAAAGTCAAAAGGCCACTGACAGCAAGACCCAAAACTGCAAGCTAATATTAAGACCACTGTGAATTTAGAGCTAAGAATTAGCAGTTTGAAGAACACTGAAAATTATATGGCTGGGGATAATTGATTAACAGAAAGCCATTGTAAGAGCACTAGACTGAGAGTCCAGAGACATGGATCTTACTCACGCTTGACTGAGGGAGGCCACTCTCTCTGCTTGGGTTGAAAGTGTGTTCTTGCCCTGAATTCTATGATTCAATGAAGCAGCTGAGAGAAACATAAACTTGTTTAGACATTCTCAATGGAAAAGGTAGATGGCCACATTGGGAGACTGAAGGTGGCAGTATATTAGTCAAGGTTCTCCAGAGAAACAGAACCAATTTTTATATCTATATGTACATCTATCAATCAATCAATATACAAATAGGAGAAAGAGAGATTTTAAGGAATTGGCTTACGTGGTTATGGGGGCTGGTAAGTCTGAAATGTGTAGGGCAGCTGGCAGGCTGGAAATTTAGGTAAGAGTTGATGTTGCAGTCTTAAAACCAGATTTATCCCTCAGCAAACTTGAATCTTTGCTCTTACGGCCTTCAATTGATTGGATGAGGTCCACTCACATTGTCAAGGGTAATCTGCTTTACTCAAAGTCTACTGATTTAAATGTTAATCACATCTAAAAATTACCTTCCTAGCAACATCTAGATTGATGTTTGACCTAACATCTGGGCATCATAGCTGGCTATGTTGACAGATAAAATTACCATCATACTAGGCCTCTAGAGCTTTGCCAGAAGACTATTTCAAGAGACAATCTTGGTGGTTTCAACCCCTGGCTATGGTCTCATCTTTACCCCATAAGGCTTAGAAACCTGATTTTGTCAACACCTTGGGAGGCATCTGTCTTTCAAGATAGGACCCATAAGTAATAAGGCTCACAAGACTGATAGTTAAATGGGAATGCCAGTTTGTGAATTTGAAGTACACCTGTCATGGGAATTAAGATGCTTGCATTGGTGTGACAAGCACATTCTCTTTGTGTAGGCACATCTACTTAGGAAACCAAATCGTAATCAAAAGTTTGCTTAATGAATAAGAAATCAGGACAAAGGATGAGACAATTCAAATGTTAGACAATTCTTAATAGCACAAGGTTAAGACAGGTTGACATATTCATCTCCACAATAGGAACATTAACACCAGTGAGGTTGGAATGATGCTAGATGTTTGTTTTGGCCAAGCACACCTTTCCTGGATGGGACTCAGATATACTGAAAGCACTTTTCTTTTCTAGGCTTACATTGCAGATACCTCCCTTTGATTGACACATTTTTTATATGTTAATATGTTTGATCACGTTAACTTTTCATGTCTGGTATTCGTTCTATTTTTTTAAGATGGCTCTACCTATTTGTTCCTGATATATTTTTTAATCTTCAAAGGTCAATATTGTTCTCTAATTATTATGATTTTGGTGCTGGCGTCATTTACCAATGATACTTAACGTTTATCAAAGAATAGAGAAAGGGACAAATGAACAGCATTTCAACTCTAAACTTAAAGTCAGGGCAGACTCTAGAGGAGAGATGATTAACATTGGTGTTGGACAGGTCTAGGTTCAGATTTTTGTTACAAATACCCTCATCTGTAAAATTTAGATAATTTAATGCATGGGATTATTTTGAATATTAAAATGAAATAATGTACGTAAAACAACTAATAAATATTTACTGGCATAGAAGAGGTGATTCATACCCAACAATTGTCTGAATTTGCTGCTTCATCTCCTCCCCTGCCCTCAAATTTGTACATATTTGAAGGTGGAGAATGAGAGGAGATATTTGTCTTTTATCTGGAACAGGATGCAAATACTTGGCAGAGTTAGAGCTGTAGTGCATGATAACAAGAGTCATGAGACCTCCGCCTCAGTTCCTGTACATTCTAGACAGATGGGCAGTGAGCAAATAAATGACAATCTCAAGTCATTCTATGATGTGAGGCATACCCAAGCAGTTGATAACAAAAGCTGAGCAGGCCTATGTCTGAAATAGATGACTCGTCTAATGAAGAATGTTGAGGAAGATGGTCGGGAACGAAGGATGTCCTAAAAAATTCACTCTTTCAACGTGGTACAGGACGAGGAGAAATACTGCTTCCCATACCTGATCTTTGCCTCCCAAGTTTTAGGTTATAAACTACTAATAAAGCTTCTATAAGATAATATATATTTAAAAGTAATTTCTGTAAGTGGCACAGTATGACATCATCTAAGAAGCCCAGATTGGTGGTGGTGGGGAGGGGTCAGACGATTTGGCTTATGTTCTGATTTCGGCACATATTAGCTGTCCAGCCTTTGGCACTCTACTTAAATGCCCTAAATTTCAGTTTTCTCATGTTAATAACTACCTTCAGGGCTGTATTGAGGATTAAATAATATGAAAAGCCTTTTGTAAGGTGCTACTCAGATGTTCGTCATTCAGATATTCAAGTTTCAGTTATTACCATAATTAAATCACTTTGTAATTGAAAAATTTTATGTACAATATTCTTTACATTTCTGTAATACCTGGCATTTTGGATCATAAACCTTCATAGAATATGTGTTATATATAAAATATATTTAAAAATTGATTTTAAAATATATCTGGTTACGGGGCCAGCCTGGTGGCATAGTGGTTCTAAGTTCGTGCACTCTGCTTCAGTGGCCCAGGGTTCGCAGGTTTGGATCCCGGGCACAGACCTACACATCACTTATTAATCCATACTGTGGCAGGCGTCCCACATATAAAGTAGAGGAAGATGAACACAGGTGTCAGCCCAGGGCCAATCTTCCTCAGCAAAAAGAGGAGGATTGGCAATAGATCTTAGCTCAGGGCTAATCTTCCTCACACACACACACACACACACACACACACACACACATTATATATATATATGTGTGTGTGTGTATATATATATATATCTGCTTACACTAAATATGTTTCCTTAATTTGAAAGGTGTCATCATGTTTCATGTTTAAGGGTACACATTTTTATATAAGTTTAATGGTTAATGAATTTAATATGTTTAGATGATTTTAGATCCCAAATCACGAAGAATAAGATTTCACTGTAAAAAAAGGGACAAGGAAAAGCTAGTATGATAGACCTAATTTCTTAATTGACCTGGAAACTGGTCTAAGTTCTCAGCTCTTAGCCAGAAAGGAAATGTGAGTGGATCATTACCTAAGATGTAGTCGTTGCGTCCACCAACATTTCTCAATTTCAGATCTAATCCAGTCTGCAGTGGCTGGATTTGAGATCCAGTTTTGCTCAGGTGTTTGCTCCTTGGTTGGGAAGACCCTCAGAGGAGTGGTATTTGAGGAAAGACCTGAAGGAAACAAGGGAGTGAGTCATGCACAGATCTGGAAGAAGAGTGTTGGAGGCAGAGGGAAAGCAAGAGCAGTGGCCTTGAGGTGGGACTGAGTTCAGCATGGCGAGAATGACTACAAAGCACAAAGGGTCAGAGCAGAGCAATGGTCACGTCAAGAGAGGGCCGATGAAGCAGATGAGGACGCCTGAAGGGAAGTTGGAGTAACGGGCTACCATGTCCGCAGATGTTTCTGATAATGTTCTCTCTGCCTGGAATTCTCTTTCTGCCCCTAATTTGCTCTCAAAATATTATTCATCCTTTAAGAATCAACTCACATTCTGCCCCCACTGTCACTCCTCTGGGTTCTCACAACATACATGGTGCACCTCCAGTTAGCACATGATTCCTGTTTCATCTTGTATCATAATTAATATTACTTTGTATAGAATTTTACAGCTTATAAAATACTTACATGTACATTATCTTCTCTGATGGTCAAAACTAATCTGTAAGATAGATATCCTTACGTTCCTTGTTGTGCAGAAGAGGAGAAAAGTTTCAGGGAGCAGCACAGTTGGAACGGAAGCGGGCCAGAAGTAGATCCTCCGTCTTCTGCTCAAGCTGGGATCATCTCCAGCCTTAGCTGCTGCCTTCTTTCCCGCTGCTGCCATGACTGTAATCAATCTGAGGATGAGGGGTACGTCTAAATCTCTGTCTCCTCCCTCTCCTCTCCCCTATGCCTTCTGGAGTGGACCCTGTTGAACCTCCACCTAGATCCCTGGACCTGTACCCTTTGCCTCCAATAGCCCGCTGTGAATGTTCTTCTTCCAGTAACCTTGAGCCACTGCAACAACTTTGCCCCAAAGAGAGAAGAAGGGCCGGGGAGTTTAACTCCCCTGTGGGTGGCTGACTGACAACACTCTTGCCTCAGATTGGGACAATTCTGTACATTCCAGAGCCCCTCTGAGGGATCAGGCTACATTCACCCCACTTTGAGACTGCCTGAGCTTGCTCCTTCCGTGTCCTGTCTCCTCATCCTCTCACTGTTTTCTTTTTTTTTTCTGGGAGGATTTCCTTAATAAATCATTTGTGCATGAGTCTGCTTCTAAAAAGCTGATCTTCCTCACCTCCAGACCTGAAACATCTGACCCAAACTCCTTCCCCACCCCCAGAGTCTAGTACAATGTGTTCAACACAGTAGATCAATAATTGTTCGTTGGATGAAAATTGGCTGTGGACCAACCTTACAGTGGATAACCAATATACTGATGTATATTACCATGTGTTTGTGTAACAAACATTACTATGGGGCTGGCTTCTATTTATTTATTATTCCACTGCATTCATAAAAATAAACATGACTCCTCTTTCATCAGTTACAAGAGGGTGATTCTATTTTTAACATAAGGGTATTCACCACCTCTGAGTTGTTTTTTCCCTATAATACAAATTGTGAAAATATGTTAGATTTCTGGAGCCACCAGGACTGATTAGCACATTTAATTAGTATATGATTTTTGTAGTTAACATGCAAAAATATTGCATATAGCATTTTTAACTTTAAGTAGCAATCTCCTGTTGCTGTCGAAGTAGAACACAGTTTTTTCAAGGAAAAAAAGGTTTGTTTGGCTATCAATTTAAAAAAATACAGACTTCTGATTGAAGGATTAATTTAAAATGAAGTAATCTAGATGTATGAAATGAGGCCCATAATAATGGAAAGGGAACTCTTTAGTATAATTATTTACTTTTTCCAAGAAAGCTCATTCTTTGTTTGAAAAAACACACACCCACATACACACAGGCAGGCATGCACATACACATTGCAGAATGTGTTCAAGGGTATGTTTTTCCAGTGATAAACATGCTGAGGTGTCTACAAAGCAAAGTCTTCCCAACCCGTCTTCAGCCTCCTCAACCACGTGAGAGCTTTCTCTCTTCCCATGATTTCCACATATTTAGCCTGAAACTGTGCATGTTCTCAACTAGTCTTAATCTTAAACAGCCTGAGAGCTTCTTGAGACAGTCTGGAACATATTCATATCCCTCATCACATTTTTTTTTTTTGGTGAGGAAGATTCACTCTGAGCTAACATCTGTGCCAGTCTTCCTCCATTTTTTGTATGTGGGTCACTGCCACAGCATGGCCACCAATGAGTGGTGTAGGTCTGTGCCTGGGAACCGAACCTGGGCCACCGAAGTGTAGCATGCTGAACTTAACCACTAGGCCACCAGGGCTGGCCCCTCACTACATTTTTTTATAGCCTTTTGCACACTGGAATCACTGATAAACATTTGAAACTCAGTAAATTAATTTTTTTCTGATTACAAAAATAATACTTGTTATTGTAGAAAAAGAGATATTACAGAAATTTTTAGAGGACTATGATAAAATTATCCAAGATCTAATCACCCAGAAATAACTATGGTTAATATTTTATAATAGATATTTCCTTTTACCATTTTTCTATGTATATTTAATATATACATACAGACACATTTATTTATTGGAGAATTATTTTTTTAAACAGTATATTGTTGTAAAAATAGTTTGGTATCTAACTTTTCTAATTTATATATTAGAGTTTCCCATTGCTTTAATCTACAAAATCATGTGCTTTATTTTTTTAAATTTTTTTATTTTTTTTATTTTTTAATTTTTTGTTTATTGCAGTAACATTGGTTTATAACATTGTAAAAATTTCAGGTGTACATCATTGTACTTTTATTTCTGCATAGCAAAATCATGACTTTTATATGTTATTCATTATTCCATCACATGGCTGTATCATAATTTATTTAACCCTCCCCATATTTTTGGACTTTTACATTGTTTTCAATACTTTACTCTTGTAAATGTTATAAATAATGCTGTAAGAATAATAATAAACATTCTTGAACATACGAATACAATCCTAGAAGTAAATGAATATAACCATAGAAATATATTATTTTTGGAAAGTTTGTACCACTTTATTTTCCTGTGACTAGTGAGAGAAACTATTACATGATCCCCTCAAGAACCAAAGGTAGTTTCATTAAAAAAAAAAACAACAAAACTTTAACTTCATAGATGAAAAATGCTACCTTATTTGTTTTAATTTGCATTTTAGAAGCGTAGCAAAGATTAATTATTTTCACCTTTTCCAACAGCAATTTAGAGTTTTTCTTAATGATTTGCATGGCTCAATATGGTGAAGATACTAACAATTTGTTACATACATTACAAATGTTTTTATTATGTATATTATACTTTTTATATATATACACACACACATATATATATACACACATGGGTATATTATACTTTAAAAAGTATATATATAAAAATAATACAATGAATAATACAATGAAATAATACAATGAATACAATGAACACCCATGATTTCCAAACTCAGCCTTAAGAAATAGAAAATGACTAACAGCTTAAGGCCCCCTTTATATTCCTTCCTTATCCCTTTCCCCCTCTCCCCACCCTAAAGGTAACTGTTACAGTAGTCCCCCCTTATCCTTGGGACATCCTTTCCAAGACACCAGGGGATTCCTAAAACCATGGATAGTACCGAACCCTATATGTACTATGTTTTTTCCTATGTATACATATGTATGATAACGTTTAATTTATAAATTAGGCACAGTGAGAGATTAACAGCAATAATTAATAAGAAAATAGAACAATTATAACAATACACTGTAATAAAAGTTATGTGAATGTGGTCCCTCTCTTAAAAATATCTTATTGTACTCACCGTTCTTCTTCTTGTGATGGTGTGAGACGATACAATGCCTCTGGGATGAGATGAAATGAGTGACTGATGTGGGCATCAGGACAGCATTATTTTTGGACTGTGGTTGACCTCAGGTAACTGAAACCGTGGAAAGCAAAACTATGGATAAGGGGGGACTACCATAACTTGAAATTTGTATAAATTGTTCCCTTGCTTTTTTATAACTTAAAAATATCTGCATACTAAACATGATATTGTTTAATTTTGCTTGTGTTTGTGCTTTATATGCATGAGATGATACTGTGTGTACTGTACTGTGGCTTATTATTTATTTTTTGCACAACCTTTTTTTTTTTTAAAGATGCATCCATGCATGAAGCTGTGGTTCACTCCTTTTTCGCTTTATATTGACTTGAATTTTTCAGGCCACAAAGGTAGCCTGAATCCTAGCCCCAACCACAAGGTGATAGTTAGGAGTTCTGAGGGGACATGCTTTTCTTTCCTTTTCTTTATCCTAAGCTAAGAGTGGAATTGGCAAGCCTACTCCCAGGGTTGGTTTTCTCCCTCCTTCATCCATTAAAGGTATCACTTTGCAGAGGGTGCTAGATTTATACAGTTTCTGATCTATACCCTGCTCACACCCTGCTCAGGACCTAAGCTTTGTGTCTTGTCCCCTATGCTAACGTGGCCTTTAAAACCCAGGCTCTAGGCCACCAGGGATTGGCGGATTCCTTAGGGCATCTCCAGACTCTGGTGGAATTTTTCTTACTCATCGTTTCTGGCTTCCAGTTGCCTACTTCACTTTATTAAAGCTTAACTTGGCTTTCAAAGAGTCATTTTTAAAGTTGACTTTTGTATCTTTTTATTGAAGAACAATGTACACACCAAAAAATGCACAAGTTCTAAGGGTCCAGAATGATGCAGTTTTACAAATTGAACACATCTTTGTCAGCACTGGTTGAGATACAGACCATTACCAGCTCCCGGAGGCTCCCCTCCTCCCTCCTTCCAGTCACCCCAGGATAGGCCACAGCACAGAGTGTTAGTGACTGCAGCTGTCCACAAACACATGAATGATCTCACAGACATAACATTGAGTGAAAGAGGCTTCATATAGGAGAGTACACGTTGCATCCTTACATTGATGCAAAGCTCAAAACCATACAAGCCCAAAGAGTCATTTCTGGAAGTAGATTCCTGGTGTTATCTGTTGAGATACAAAAGTTTTAAATTTTCCATGGAAAATCTACTGAATTTTCTCCCTACATTATTTATCCTATTTTATTTTGAGCAAGATCAGATCATTGTGTCTCTATAATGCCTTCTAGGTTTTTCATTGTAAATAAACTTTCCAGGTTGATTTTGGTTTAGGTCATGTACCATGATTTTCAGTTAATCGATTGTTCCAGAATAATTTATTGATATGGTATTTCTGGGTTGTATTATCATCTCCATTTTATTGTTTGTTCAAACATAAATATATTACTCTGTATATTCTTGTCCTATTTTGATTATCACAGCTTTACACTATGTACTTTTTAATATATGTTAAGACATATTCTATGTTATTATTCCCTGTTTTTCTTTAAAAATTTTTTCAGTTATTCCTAACATTCAAATTTTTTAGATGAACATTAGAACTATAGTCTCTCCCACAATATTCCATTAGAATATTAATTAGAAGTGCAAAATTTCTATAAAGACATTTGAATAGATGTCATTCAGCTATTCAATAAAAGAATATGGATCATTTTTCTGTTTATTTAAATATTCTCTTATGTCCATCAGCAATGTTGACACACCTCATTGTAGTGTATGCTTTTTATGTATTTACTATTATAAATGGGCTCTATATTAACATCATATTTTCTAACATGTTAACATGCTAGCATATATGACAATTAATTATTTTTAAATATATTTGTTTTGTTCTCAGCTGCCCAATTATTTTATGTTGGTTCTAATAGTTAGCATTTCATTCTCTTGTATTTTCTAACTGAGAAATATATAATGTATAAATAATGATAACTCTCTCTAGTCTATTTCTGATGGGGTATCTCCTATTTCTATCTTATGTCCAATTGCATTGGCTAGACAGATGAAAAATAATTATAACGTTAATAGATGTCTTTGTTTTTCTTCTTGTCTATTGTTCCCACCATTAGGTGCAGTGTTAGCTGTTGGTAATAGTTATTTTTTTACCCTGATAAGAATGACTTTCTAAGGGGTCTATTTTCCTTTGTTTATGTGTTTTAAATTAGGAATGGATGTTAATTTGATCTAAAGACATTTTAAGATGATCTTTTTTATATAATTTTATTCTTTGGTTGTAGTTCATTATACTATGTTCCAACTAAGAAATAAGCCATGAATCTGTGGATATATATCTACAGATTTGTGGCTTATTTTTATCTATCTATAAATATAGATTATATATGCATACCTATCTACCTATCTATAAAGGAGATATATACCTAAAGATGTATATAAAAAGAAGATATATATTATACATCCTTTAGATACTTTCTAAACAGTCTGTTATTGCAGTTTTGTTTTTTTCCCCTGTTATTTACAAAGTTATTTTTGGAGACTTCAAAAAAATCCGTGTTTATTTATAATTTTTTGATTCATTGTATTGTGTCAGAGGCTAATGTGGTTTCTCCCTTTTTTCTCTGTTGTGTATTATACAAGCTATTTTTATATATATTTTATGGACATTTCAAAAGATACAAGCTCTGTAAGGTATATATATTAATTTGCATCTATTAATTCAAGTTTATAAATAAAATTATTTAGCTTCATTATATTCCTATTAAATTTGTTTTCTGTTTTGTTTCTATTAGTTTCTCCTTACACTTCAAGTATATTTCATATTTTATCAGTATGAAATTATCTTTTACACACTTGTCATTTATTAAACCTTGGATTTCATCTAGTCTGAAATTATTATTGTCAACACTTTTTACCTCATATTTGCATTTTGGTTGCAAATATTTAAATAATCATATTTTTAGTCTGATGTGCTCTCTTTTAGAATTTCCCTTAGATGGAAAATATTGGGAAATATTGGAAAATATGGAAAATATTGTTGGATTCTCTTTGATAGCCTAATCTGAGTCTTTGCTGTTTAATAGGGAGCTTAAATCATTTACCTTATCAAAACTTACACCTTACATCATCTGTCATTTTGTTTCCTACTTTCTATTTTTTATGCGTCCTTAATGTTAGCTTTGTTTCCTATATTTTGATGTACGGACTTTTATTTTTAAGCTTTTCTCTTTTTTAGCTTTTAATTCTACTAGGACTTACCATCTTACTTTTCCTCATACTATTATTCTCTATGAAATTCAAGAATAAATTGGGATCTTTGAAGTCCCTTCTCTGTATAGGAATTTTGCCAAATTTTTGCATTTTTTACTTTATTTATAAACCTAGTTTTACGAATGTATTTTTTTTACTAAATTATTTCTCCTCAAGTATAATTCTTGTTATGTGAATTCAGTTTTATAACTACTTTGCTACACTTTCCTAGACACAAATCTATATCTAACTGGTTATCAACTTCTTTCTGGCAGTCTTTATATATGACAACTTTACCATTTTTGTATGTTGAATCTTGGTCAGATGGAAAACATTTTTAAGTATTTTTTTTTCTAGAGGGATAAATGAGTGGTGTATTTTATGAGCCATGCATATCTGAAATGTATTTCTATTGCTTTCACATATAAACACACACAAGATCAAAACCTTGACTGGGCATAACATTCTTGAGTCTTTATAGTCTTCTTTCAAAGTTCTATAATTATTCTTCCATTTTGTCTAAAATGTAGTATTGCAGAGATGGTTGAAGCATGCCTAATTTTAGATAATCTGTGCATAATGTATAACCTTCCTAAATTTTATTCGCTGGCTGAATATTGGTAGGATATTTTTCCACTCTTTTCTTCTAACTAAAAATTTTTTCCAGTTTGCCTTCAAGATTGAGATTCTTTGATGCTGTCTTGAGTACAGCAAATTTTTTCAATTTGCGTGCTAATGCGTTTATTGGGCTAATGAAAAATTATTTTAATTATATCTTTGAATTTCTCTTCTGCTTTGATTATTCTGTATTCCTCAGAAACAACTATAATTCTAAGATTTAATTTTTATCCTATTCAATTTTGTCTATTAATTTTTCTGTCATCTTTTCTCTTCTTGGTCTTGTTTCTCTGTTCTTTCCCTTTGTTTCAAGTCTGAGAGAGTTTTGGAACTTACACAACATCACTAATTCAGTTTTCTGTAGATTGATCTTTCTATTTACTGCCTCTAATTTGAATATAAACACTGTAAATCCCACAACAATTTACTCCGTAATAATGCTAATTCTCATATAACAACTGACTCTTCCTCTGTACAGTCATTTTCTTAAGCAGGGGCAGTTAAAGTTCTTATCGTCCTGGGATGACAGAAAGGCAAAGCCAACAAAGCAACACTAGATTTCTTGGGAAACATGGAGGATGAGAGACAGTTCCCTGTTCTCGGGATTATCTCAGTTCAATTTTGCTGAGCTGGGCAGATAAAACAAATATCACCACCTAGCAGACTCCTGGAATTGCTGCCATTGTCCTAGAAATCAGCCAGCTACAGAACCCAGAATTGGCCCCATCCATGTCTAAGTTGAGTGGCTAGCATGGTGGTACCAACAGTGGCCAAGAGCAGAGTTGATTTAGATTGTGCAATTTGATCCCCTTGTAATAACATAACTGCATTTTATGCAATTGAACTTTTGAGGTCTTACTATATTACTACTCATCATTAGTTTCATTGAAATCCCTCCTTAGCTCACCCTTCTTCATTTTCATCCTCTCTCTTTATGGTGTTCTGCTTCTAGTGGCTCAAAGCCATGTTCTTTTCCATCTCAGCTTGTCTCTAAAATCTTCTTAACTGAAAGAATCCATGCAAAACCATACCATCCTACATATACTTCTCACAGGGTTCTTTCTATCTCTTTCCTCCTCTGCCACTTCCCCAATCCATGTACTTTGGGGTCTAGATAACCCAATCCACAATAACTCATCATTAACGCCCCTCCGCCATTCCCACTTACTCTATTGTTTCTGGGAGAAGCTGAAGGATTTAGAAAGATGGTTATGGTTGGGTGGGAAGGAGGCCTCAAAAGTCCAGAATCCTATAAGGTGACTATACAGTTGATATACAGCTACCCTTTTATTAATACTTCTTGATCACAATTAAAGTACTTGGATAGCAATAATAACAATTTCCTAAAGATAAGTGAACAAGTAATATTATAATTGCGGGTTACAGCTTTTTCCACAAGCACCTATGTAGTCAGCAGTGCAGGGCCATGGTATTTTTCTCATGGAAATTTGACCTCAAAAAGAGCAACTGCTTTTGCGATTTGAAGGACACTGAAATTTCCCTCTTTGCATGGGTGCTGGTTCAGGTTCAATACATGCCATTTCTCCACAATCTCTGGAATTTGCCTGTCCTCCCTGTGAAGTCCAGTTTCTCTCTTTTCAGGAGGGCTCTTGTCTATGTGGATGTCATGACAAATACGGCTACTCTTTGACCTAAGGTTTGTGAATGAGTTTGTATCATAAATACTTCTAAAGAGGAGCCAATGGCTCATAGTCAACACTTACCAAGAACCCACCCTGTGACAGGTACTAGCTTAGCACCTATTATTTGATTTAATTCTCATACCCGCATAATGAGAAAGGCTTGAATATCAGCCTCATCTGATACATCAGGAGGGTTAGACACATTAGAGGATTAGGGAAGATATTTCACTTCTCGAAGATTATACAACTCATAAATGGCACCATTAAGCCTCAAACCCAGCTCTCCTGACATCTAAGCCCATGGGCTTTATCTAGTCCTGTGTTCTCCCAAGACCACCTCCAACCTTAATTGATCCTTAGGAGTGGGGCTAATTTGTGGGAGAAAATATCTGGGCACCATGTCAGAATAAATTTCTTAAAATTATGCAGTTGGAATGACATTCCTGAACCTCCTTGGTAATTATATTGGTTGAGGACATAGTCAAATTTATATGGATGAACTTGCATGTTCAAATGAAATAAATCGTCTTTATTTATGAGCATGTTGTATCTGTCACTATAATAAAACAGCATATTGTCTACAGACAGCTATCTCAAGTCGTACAACTTCTTCCCTCTTCTCTAGACTCTAATAAACTCATTTTTCTTTAGTTGGACGGATTATAGGAGAGAGAAACATAAAGAATTGGATTCAGCATTATTGATGTGCCATACTATTTTGCTACATGTAGCTCTACCATACTACCATCTTGCATATTTTCCTGGGTTTGGGGTTATAGAGGCATCTACATATCCTTTCTGACAATGCCAAATAATATATTTGTCAGACTTGGATATCCAAAAAGAGAGAACAAGACAGTAAAGGTACAGAGTTCTCTGTGATTTTCTTTTTAAATGAGAAAACACATCTATCTCCTAAAAATTTGCTTATGTATATGTTTTTTGTCTTATGAACATATATTATTATGTATTTAAAAGCTACTAGTTTATTTGATTTTAAAATTAATCATCAAATATCTAACATATTAAATTTTACATAATTAAACCTAAAAGAATTAAGAAGAATCATGGAGAGGCTGTGTGGGAAGTGGAGTGTGAATTCCACAAGCTTTCGTAGAAATAAAAAGTACACAGCTGAGATGTGTAGAGAGTGGTCTCATTTTGCCTTTGTAGCAAAAGGCTACAAATAAAAGCAGGTTTAAGTGCTCTGCCCCATGTTTTCTGTCTTTTGAACTCGGCTCAGGTTGTCATTGATCTTTTAGGAAGCTCCTTAACATGTTACAGGCGTGGAAGGGAGGGCAGAAAACACTATGAAGCAGTTTAACAGGAAGAGAAAGAATCCGAAGAAGATCTGCTTAGGAAATCAGTTTCAAACTCCACATTCCTTTCATTAAAGGCCCTAAGTTTACTTCACATCATATTTCCCTGAAATCCTAGGGACACACACCAGACCTAGGCTTTCTTGGAAGCGAGGTCAGTGTAGAACGAGGTGGGGGGATGGGTGAGAAGCGAGACAACTGAGAGCTCCCCCTAGAGGAGAACATGGTCACTGACCAATTTTCTTAATCCAGCCCCATTGGCTTGACTGTCATTGGAAGTTCCTCCCAGATTCTGGCAACAGGTTTCTCCTTTGGGCATGATGTTCTGTGGTGCTGTGAGTTCATGAACTTTTCAGCATGTTTGTAACTATTTTGGGTGTGGTTAGAAAAAGTTGTTAGGCAGATGCTCTTTTTACTTCAAAGAGTAAACATTTTAGAAGACTAAATAAACGAATGAGAAATTCTTAGGAAAACACTTCTTTACCTAAAGCCCATCTCTTAATAGAATAGATTGAATTCATTGGTATCCCATAAGAAGAGCAAGTGACTGATTCTCAGTCACGTTAGACTATCTGTGTTTCTCAAAACAAATACACTTTCTTAGGTACTTTATGTAGAAGTAGAAATGTCAAGTTGTGTGTATGTGTGTGTGTGTGTGTACACACCTGAGTGTGTCTGTCCTTGGAGCCTCTAACTCCAAGGCTCATAATAAATGATTCCATTCTCCTTCCATAATTTGCTCAGTTCAGTAGTTTGAGCCTCCCTCTACAATATTTTTTGCTGATAATTTTCTTTTTTTTTTCCCAGTTTCTTATTACTCTACAGATTTCAACTCCTGAAGTTTTATACCTGAAGCCTTGCCATGAAATATTCAAAAGATGTTATATTTCATACTGCTGAATAAGCAGTGTGTTTATTCTCCCTTGGCAAGTTATGCTGCATAATATTGTTTCTAGGAAAGGGGTTTGTGTGGGATGATTAAAAACTCCATTTTCATAACATGTCTCTGATAGACTGCCCATTCGGTCCCCAATATTTGTAGAAAACTGTTAAATTGTAGGTTATAATAAAACACTTCAGCAAGTGGCTTTCATTTCTATTTTGTTCAGATGAAGACTTTTAGGCATGAGCTTCCCCGTTGTCCTTCGAAGTGACTCTTTTTATATACTTATTCTCTTTTCCCTTTCTTTTTTTTAAGAGAAAAAGAACTATTGCTTCCTTTCCAAAGCCGGCCACTCTATCTGTGACTCTGGTCCCAGCATCCATTATCTCTTCTGAGTCCTTACTCTCCTTCTTATCTATCTTCCTTCCCAGTAATTTTAACCTCTCTTTTTTTCGCTGCCTGTTTCCTCTCTCCCTTCATATATACACTCACCTCCACTAGGAAAAAATTTATTTTCTTTACTTGACTCTTGTGCTTATTCCAGCTGACCCGAATAAGCTATCTTAGCTTTTCTTGAACCATCAAATTCTGACCTTAATCCCATACAATTTAGTCTAACCTTTCTGATAATGTTGAATATGCAGTCAAATTTCCCAGTGACCTCCTAATTGCCAATTCTTATATTTTTCTCATTCCTCTTTTTGTTCACCATTGGCAACTACTGACCATTCCTTCTTAAACTCTCTACCTTGAATTCCATATGACTTTACAGTGATTTTCTTCTCAATTTTTAGTCTGCTTATTTTCTTTTCCCCTTTCCTTCTCTGGCCCCTTATACCATTAACATCTTAACATTAATACCTCTGCCTTTTTCTCTTCTTTCTTTAAATTCTTTCCCTTATAGATTTCACCCATTTCCAGGGCTTCATTTTTTGGAATTCATCCACTGTTCTGCGTATAAATTATAAATTATTATATATATGTTTTACAATATCTCCTGATCGTCAATCCAAATTTCCTTCTTCTTGTTGGATTGTTTTATCTGAAGGGCCTGTTTTTTCTCCTGAAAGCAAAACAAAAACAAAAAGAAAAAACAAAGCAAAAAAGGAAACAAAACCCAAGGCAGAAAGAAATAAAAACAAATAAAACAACTCCCCAAAACTCTACAGAATTTATTACCCTTCTTTCAAAACGAGTCTCTCCACTTTGAGTTAACGTATTTTTGATACACTTGTCAATCATTCCTTCAGTCTCTTTAGGTTAATGTGGTAAAGTTATGTTTGACTCCTCTCTCCCACCTCCCCTCTCTGGTCAAGCAGCCTCGAGGCCACGTGGGAAGGCAGAGTAAGCATGAACTAAAAGGGTGGCGAGGGCAGAGTTCTAGTCATGAAGGCTTTGTGTATGACTGTGACAAAACCATTGATCAGGAACAGCTATATCATTTCTGGGATCCAGTGCAAAATGAAAATGCAGGGCCTCTTATTCAAAGGTTATTAAGAATTTTAAGATGGCAAAAGCAGAGCATTAAACCAAATGTAGGGTCCATCAAGCCCATGAAGCCAGCCTTGCTATTTATCTTCCTAGGCTGCAGATTCCCTATAGGTTAAGTGAAGAGGTTGACTTAAGTGATCTGTAAGGGGACATCCGTTTTGCTCTGAAATTCAGTAATTCTAAGCCTTCTTTCTCTATGACAGCTCCTGCATCACTGCCTTTATTCCTTTCCCATCTTGCTGGTACAGTGAGGCCCACGCACTTGACGGTAATTTTTTTCTTACCTATCTCCAATCTTTCTTCAGTCCATCCTGTTTAGATTATTATCTCCAAACGTTATTCGTGAACTAAAGGGTCAAGTTTAAACTCTATTTAGGCATCAACATTGCTTCCCAACCTTATAGTTCACTGTATTAATTTGCTAGGACTGCCCTAACAAAATACCACAGACTGGTGGCTTAAACAGCAGAAATTTATAGTCTCACGGCTTTAGAGGCTGGAAGTCCAAGATCAAGGTGTGGGCAGGGCTGGTTTCCACTGAGGCCTCTGCCTTGGCTTGTAGATGCCGCCTTCTCACTGTGTCCTCACAAGGCCTTTTCTCTGTGTACACACATCCCTGGTGTCTTTCCCTCTTCTTATAAGAACATCAGTCATATGGGATTAGGGCCTCACCCTTATCTCCTCATTTAACCTTAATTACCTCTTTAAAGGCCCTATGGCTAAATATGGTCACATTAGGGGTTAAGGCATCAATATATGAGTTATAGGGGGACACAGTTCAGTTGATAACATTCATTATTCCTTTATAGGATTCTAAGTGTATTGAGGGAAAGGTCTGTGCAGGCTCAGCACATTCAAGACTTGACAGGCACCCTAAAATGTTAATGGATGAGTGAATGCTCCCTTTCTGTCAGACCCACAGCTGCTGGACAAGTCTTACCTGTTCCCCTCTGTGTCTTGGCTTCTGTCATGCCCCATTTATAAAGGCTGCTTAATTTTCTCTGGCAATGTCCTCTCCGCTTTATTTGTGGCTTGCCGTATCCCCTCAGCTTCCCGCTTCCACATTAAGGCTCACCACCGTAGGCATTTGCAATGTCTCGTCCTTGGCTGTGATCTCTCTTTCCCTTGAATCCGAAGAACATTTAAGGTCTTTGCCACCCATTTAAGGTCATATAGGGCCTTGCGTCATGCTCTCACTTTATCCTTACATACCTTGCCATCCCACTGAGTCTGTGAGCCTCTTAGGGAAGACACTGAATCCTAGATCAGTGCTTCTCAAATTTAGCATGTATAAGCTCCTCTTGGGACTCTTGTTCAATCCGAATTCCGATGCAGTAGCTCTGAGTCGGAGGTGGGGCCTGGGATTCTGCATTTCTAACAAACTCCCAGGTGCTGCTTGTGCTGCTGTCCCACGGGCTTCATTTCAGTAGCAAGATGCCAGACTGCTTGGTCGAAAGCATCGCCTGTTCTCAGTCACTTTACCCTCACAAACAAGAAGCACACAGATATTTTCATAGTGAGTTATACTCTATTGATTAACCTCCTCTTAACCTTCATGTATTAATTCAGCATAGAACCAGGATGCTGGGCATGGTGGAAAGCTATGGTCTCTGGAGTTCAAGTCTGGGAAAAGTAGCATTTACTTAGACATTTATGTGGCTATGTATTCTTTGTTGGGGGACCACAGGCTAAAGTGTATAATAAAGCTGCAATTCCAATCAGTTAAAGTTCAATTTTCCTCCCCAGCATAAAACTTTGTAGGACTATATTTCCAAGAGGAGGCTAAACATACACTGCCGGGTTAGATAGAGCAAGAACTGAACACGTTGTGTTTATTCTCTGAACACCCAGTGCATTTACTTCATGTGAAATTATTTATCTCTGAGAATTTACTTTATTCTAGAAGAAAAATATAAATGTCTTCAGGGGATTTAGTTTTGTGAAGCCTATTCTTTTACTCTTGTCCTTCTCGCTTTAGACATAAAATAACTTTTGATGCATTAAATTCTAATGAATAAGAACACATTTTAAAGGGCTTTCTTTGTATTTTATTCAGTAGCTGACTTTAGTTTCCTACAAAATGCTTTCTAAATTCAGTTTTTTATCATGGGTTCCATCCAGAATAAAATATACACTGCCCCTGGAGCACACAAGCTGTTTATGTACCAGGCCAATATATCTCAGGGAGAGGTCTGCGTGACGCGTAGGCTATAATTTAAAAAAATAAAAATAAAAACCCAACTCCACATCAAGTATTTAGAGCTGCTCAGTGGGAAGAAAAGACAGAAAAGGAGAAAAGAAGGCAACTTATTAATTAGCTCCTTTTGCTTTGAACTCTGCATTTCTATGCTGTTTTCGAGCTGCCTGTTTTCACATATAATACTTCAGAGCATATTCTGGCGTGTTTTAAAGTCAGATGGAAGAAAGTGAGGGTCTGAAAGATGGAGTGATTTTTTTTTTTGTATTTTTGGAATTAAATTCTCTTACAACATTTTTCAGTAACAGGTTCTTGGAGATAAAGAAGAGCATGCCTCTAAGTTACCGCTTTTTCAAAGAGTGCACAGAGGAGAGTTGTGCAGAACAGCCCACAAGCCTTTGTTCAGAAAGGGGGCCTCTTCCTAGGGGTGCTGCCATCAGGAAATTCTTGTAGGTGAAGTTTTCAGCCTGCCTTTAGCAGGGCACTGAGATTGTGATAAGCACTAACCTCATAGCAGCTCTGGATTGCTGTCAGCCATCTTGACATCCATCTAATGAAGTATCCTACAAAAACGTGGTCCCATATCTGTTGGATGGTGTGAGTCCAAAGACAAAGGGGTTGCGTCCCTGCCTAGAGGTTCACGTTAAGCAGCTTAAAGACACTGATGACAGAGCCAAGGATGACGTGCCCCACAGACCTATGTGTCAATGCCACGATGAAGACAGGACGTAACCACCAGATAGTAGTTCTTCCTTGAGCTTGAAGTTTTCAGTCGCACTCTCTCTGCCAGACTCCTGAAGGACACAGTGGGCTTGCTTATCCAGTTTTCAACCTTGCCAATTGCTTAAAGTCAACTCTGTTCATTATTGGCAGGAATGGAGTCCAGTGACAGCTTTCCCATTCTCATTGCCAATGAAGATAGTTAGCTCAGTATAAAGATTCCCTGGGGCATGATGTTACATGAGGAAATAAGTCTTTTTCAGGTTATTATTAGTATCTTCTACTATATTTTGACTAATTTCAAGTGTCTTGAGGGCTCAGTTCTCAGCATATGGAAGTGCCTGTTTAAAAACTTCGTGATTGATTAATTGCCTGCTTCATCCATCCATCCACTCATATGTTCACCCACCTATCTATCCATCAAATGTTTATTGAATGCCTACTATATGATAGAACCACGCATAGTACTTGCACTCAAGAGGCTCACAGTTGAGTGAGAAAGATGGACCAGTAAGATGAAGACTACAATACAGTGACAGGTGGAGAGAAAATAACTAACAAAGCACTGGGGATGCCTGAGGAGAGAATCCTACATTCGCGTGCAAGAGTGGAGCAGAGCCACCCTGCCCACCTCCAGGGGACACTGTTCACATTGCAGGGTAAGTGAATGACCCTTCCTGAAGATATTTATGCACAGTCTGCTCAGCCTGCGGAGGGATAAGGGAAACTGGGTTTGTGGGATAAGTTGACATTAGCCGTGTTTCCAAAGGATTCAGTATGGTTCCAGGAGAATTATGTCTGTGAGCTGTAGATGGGAGCCTGGGGGGTAGTGGTAGGAAAAAAAATTATTAGTAAGGTTAGTAGGGACTAGATTCTATGGGGTCTTGCTTCCCAGGCCAAAGGAGTTTAGACCTCATAGCTGTGGAAAAATAACAAGGATTTTCAGGAGAGGGGAGCCCTGTTTACTGATGTAGCACAGAAGTGGAGTGGCAAGGCCTTGTGGCCCTAGCGTCATTTGAAGGAGACTTCAAAGCAACTCCAAAGCTGTGCTGCCCATTCCTGGCCTCATGAGAGCACAGGTAGGGCTGGTATAGACCTAGAGAGGGGAATGCTGACCCCCCGACAGTTCACAGTTTTACATGTGGCTGGCCCCTGTCAGTAGCCTGAGTGGCTTTTAGTGATGTTCACAGCCTGTGAAGTTGGAAGTTTCTCAAAGGACTCCAAGAGAGTTTTCTCTCCAGCTATCAGGTCTCTTGCTGTGTCCTTAAGGAGAGCTGCATGAAACTCTGACCTAACCATCCTCACCATCAGAGAGTAGCTTTATTGAATTTCTCTGGGAAGCTAACCTTGCTTAATAGCTTCAAGAGCCTAACTACTGATAATATAAAATGATACTGAAGGACTGATGAATACAAAAATGAGATCTTGATGTATTTCCTGTGCTTCTGCTGTATGTGAAATGCAGCAGAATCATAGCCAGGGTTTTATAGCACTGTAAGAAAGAGCTTGCTGTGTAGTTTGTTCTAATGCAAGCAATCTCGGGATTGCTATAGCCTGAGCACTTACATCCCGGATGATCATCTCCAGTGAGTGGAAGTCTTCCTTAGGATCAGTAAACACTCATCGGTGATTTTCAAAAGCATGGTCAGACCAATGGCATCAGAAATACCATGTCGGGGGGGTGCCTTTTAAAGTACAGATTCATGGTTGTTGACCCAAACCTGCAGAACCAGAACATCTATTGGGAAGTCTAGGAATCTGTATTTTAACAATCTCTGTTGCCTAGGTGATTTTTATGGTCATGAAATTTTGAGAACCACTGTTCCTACTGATGCACAACTGCTCCTACTGATGTTCATATGTAGTCTAGCTGTCAACATATCTTGCTGATATATTTAGTGAAGTTCTTTGTCCTCTAGATTTTCAGGTTGAGTCATAGTCATTAAAATTATTATATTATGTCAAAAGATACTACACATAAAAATGACTATTTATCCTTTATTTTCTTATTAATTAATTAATGGTTGGAATATATCTTTGGAAGTCATCCTGTGTATTTTTTGACTACTCCACTGTCAAGATATATGTGGTTATGGAATTGCCTGATTCAAACTTGGTAACCACTAAGCATGTAGAGAATAAGAAATGGAAGGTTCTTTTAAACTGAAATATCAAATAGGGTTCTCTGAAGCCCCACGGATGAGAAATCTAGTCTGATGGTGTGACTATAATCCAAAGAGTTCCAGAAGTCACAAGAAGCTGAAAGAAGCAGAAACAGAGAGAGCACAGCCCCGCTGACACCTTGATTTCAGTCCAATGAAACTGATTTGGGACTTCTACTTCCCAACAATGAGAACAGTATGAGAATAAATTTCTGCTATTTTAAGCCACCAGGTTTGTGGTAATTTGTTACAGTGGCCACAGGAAACTAATACATTGGGGAAATAATAATCATTTTATGACTAGCCATATTTATAGAGAAAATATCTTCATAAAAAGAGGAAAGATATGGGGGCTGACCCGGTGGTATAGTGGTTACGTTCATGTGCTCTGCTTTGGCTGCCTGGGGTTCAGGAGTTTGGATCCTTGGCACAAACCTACACACCGCTCATCAAGCCATGCTGTGGCAGTGACCCACACTCAAAATAGAGGAAGATTGGCACAGGTGTTATCTCAGGGCTAATCTTCCTCAGCAAAAAGAGAAAGATTGCCAGTGGATGTTAGCTCAAGGGCTGATCTTCCTCACACACAAAAAAAGAGGAAAGGTATATTCAAATACATTTATAACAACAACTTAATACTGTTATATGACCTCTTTGGAGATACATGTAGAGGGGATACAAGAAGAGGATTCTCTTGCCATGCTAATTGAGAGAATAAAGCAATATATTAATTGAGAGTTAACCCTTATCTGATTATCTCCATATAAGGGGAAATTTGAAGCAGACCCTGAAGGAGTCATCCCTAGTCACAATGACCCCTAGCATTGTAGCTCCATGCTTGACAATACTCTGGCCTACAATGGTGTATAAAGTAAAAAGGAAAGTTCTGTACCCAGATATTAGGGTAAAAACAATAAATGTAAATTCAGAGACAAAGTTTCACTTACTGTGTGCTGGGAAACAATTCTCCATGGGTCTCTCGTGGCCTGCATGTCATGGGAGCAGCATGTCATGGGGCGCTGACTACTGTTCTTCTGGATTATCTTTTCAATGATAATTATATAGCGAACAGTCTCGGAAGATGGAGCTAGTGTGTCCCTCCAGAGCAAGGCAGATTTGTTACAACGTTGGAAGAT
This sequence comes from Ceratotherium simum simum, assembly GCF_057802395.1. Taxonomy (NCBI): domain Eukaryota; kingdom Metazoa; phylum Chordata; class Mammalia; order Perissodactyla; family Rhinocerotidae; genus Ceratotherium; species Ceratotherium simum. The sequence continues at coordinate 12,274,120 of NC_141937.1, read as the reverse complement.
AGAGAGAGTATTTCTCTTGGAATAAGGGGTAAGCATGCTTATTGTCCATTAGAAAAGATTTGGGTTCCCTAGGCTCCTGTTTCCTCTGTAATGCATGCCATGGTGTGTGTAAGCATTAGCTGGACTTCTATACATATTGATTATATAGAAACTCAGCTTACTATGAAATGCAAATATAGCACATACTATATCCTTAATCACATCTGCAAACTCCTTTTTGCCATATAGGATAACATATGGTTGTAGGCATTAGGACATGGAAAACTTTGTGGGGTCATTATTTTGCCTTTCATAGTTTACTCCCACCACCACCTCCAAAGATTCACATCCATCCCAAATGCAAAATATATTTATCTTACTCCAAGTTCCCTAGAAGTTTCAACCCAAAATCTCATTTAAATATTATCAGCTAAGAGTCCCAAATCTCATCATCTAAATTATCTAAGCTCAGTATAGGTGAGATTCTGGGTGCAATCAATTCTGGGGCACAATTCTTCCCCATCTGTGAACCTGTGAAACAAAAGAAAAAACTTTTCTGCTCCCCAAATACAATGCTGGGACAGGCATGGGATGACAGTTGTAGACATTCTGGTCCAATAAAGGAGAAAATGGAAGGAAAGGGAAGTCACCGGTCTCAAGCAATTTAGAAATCCAGCTGGGGAAACTCCATGAGATTTCAAGGCTTGGGAATAATCCTCTTGCAGGCACTTGACAACTCTGCCTTAGCTTTCACTTCCTGCTTGCACAGAGCCTCACGTCAGTCAGAGAAGAGAGATCAGGACCTTATCAAGTCTTTCCCGAGCATAGGGACAGTCTTTATGTTACATATGCCTAGACTTCTAGATTTACAGGAATATGTTGGAAGTTTTAAAAGCCCTCTAGAACAGAAACAAATCCTCAATTTTTTTCTGTTAAATGTTTTGGTCAGCATCTTAGCTTGAACTAGAATTGTTGCCTCAGGTAGCCATGATGTTAAACAGTTGCTGCTGATTGTTTTCTGCAAATGCTTGCATAGAGTAAGCTCGGAGCTGCAAACCCATTCTGCCCTACCCAGTGGCTGCTAGGCTGCTGTTTTTCACAGCTATAGTGGTTGTGAGGCAGCTAGTTTTCACTGCTGCTCCAGAGCTGGGGAGAAGGTGGTGGGGATAGGCCAAATTAAAACACCACAACACTTGTGTGTTTTTTTCTTACCAAGATTCAGCTATTTTTCTTGAATAATGCTCCTTAGATTATTGCAAGACTTTGGCTAACTTCCAGAGTTCTGAAAAAGTAAGTTTTGACTACTTGTACAAGTGTTCCTCTTGCTTTAATGGAGTGGATTTTCAAAGGTCCTTACTCCACCATTCCAGAAGTGCTTCTCTTTCTACCTCACTAAATTTTACTCAGCACTTAGGACACAGGTTAGTTGTCAATTCTATTAGGAAATCTCTGTGCTCTTAAGATTTGTCTCTCCTATATCTCCCAGAATACCTTGTGCTTTTTGCATTCTTTTCTCAGTTGCCTGTTTCTTATCTATCTCTACCATAAACTTCTAGATGCAAAGATCATATCTTGTTTGCTTTTTTATCCCCACTGCCTAGGAAAGTACCTGGCACATTGGACCCCAGTAACTATTATTGAATGAATGAATCTATCTGACCTATTTTTAAAATGTACTAGCTGAAATAACCAATTAAATATCCAAGAAATGTAATTTTGCTTGTTCTGTTCAAAGCTTTAAGTCTTTAGGGTAATTCGTTTTGGACATATTTTATATTTTTATGGACTGAAAATGTCCTTGTCAACAAGATGGATATTTGCCTATCTTTCCAGACTTGATAGAAAGTTCACTTCACCCTGAAGATTTTCCATTTTTTTTTCTATTCTCTCTCCTATGTCCATCTTGACACAAGAATTATCAAGATCAGACATAAAAGGGAAAAGTAACATACGGGTAGTCTTAGTAGTGTGCATGGCAGAGAGAAAGGATAATCATACTTTTTCCCTTGGTGATGAAGAGGTGGTGTTTATAGGCTGATTACATGAATATGAGTTTCACAATTTTTTTTTTTAATTCTAGCACCAGCAGCAGGGTTCCTTCAGCAGAAATCCTTGATTGAGGAGCTAAAGGCAATGAGAAATAAGTGTGGCTGCTAATTAGACACTCTGAATGAGCAGAGTGGGAAAACGAGCCATATAGAATAGCAGGGACCGCCTATACTCTTTTGATATCTGACAATCCGAATTTTAAGCTTGTAGCAGCAACAGACATACTGTTATTCTTTCTGGATAGTTTTGATTTGGGAGTCTTGTCAAGCCAATGAAAATATTGGATAAACCCAGTCAAAAACGAATCACCCGAACAATACCCCATTCTTTAGTGTGCTTTCCAAAAAGTATCGACAAACTATCTGGATGTTGAGTCTGATACGTCTAGTATATTCTACTATGTTATGTACAATAAAGTCATAAAGAGAATGATATTGACTTTGTAATTAGCTGGTTTCTTTTTCTTTCATGCTTTTGTTTGTCACTGAAATGGTAGCCAACTATTAACAACGTAAAAGCACAATAAGATATTCTGATACAGCGTAATACAATCACTTAGGACGCAGCCTGTGATCCAGTGATCTTTGTTCTGTGTTACTCGGCCACAACCTCAGCAAACTTGTGTCTGTACCCGATGCGCTTAAACTTCTCTTCTTTGTAACGTTGTCTTAGCACAAGAACGTTATAAATCAAGTCAAACATTAAAAGGTAAAAGTACACGTATATTCTCTTCTGCAAGCCATCCATCTGGAAAATAACTTGTACAACTTGAAGAGGAACACGTAGCATGTGCAGTAAGCTAGAAACAAAGGTTTTCAAATACAGGGTGTCAAACATTTCATAAGATTCCAAAGGACAGTCATTTATTCAGATTTTTTTTAAATACATTTGCCTGATGAACCCACAGATGCTTTTACTGTTTTCTCTTTTGCTTTTGGGTTTTTGGTGTATTGTCAAAAGGCTTAGGATGGTAGTTACGTTGGCAAAATCTTAAGAAATGTTGATCGATTTCTTTTTATTTAACACGCCAATTAAAAATAATAATAATTAGAACTTAACTTTCTCTTATAATGTACCTCAGATTTATAGGGTTTTACTTTCAGACCAATTTATACAGTCATGTTAGGAAACTTATTTTCTAAATCATCCTCTTTTTTTTTTCCTTAATATTTATTGACAAGTTTGCTCTAAGTAATTTATTTGCTCGTTTGGGGACACTTCTATTCTTGGTCTAGTAACATCACTGTTGAGACTTGCCCTAGATCTTGTATTGGGTCTAGATATATTTCCTGAAAAAACTGAAAAATGCAAATTTAGTTGTAAAGCTTTCCATATCTTGGATATAAAGGACAACAAATTAACATTTCAAACAAATTTGAGTTCAATTTTCAATCTAGTGGAACAATGTTCCACTGTGTTCCAACAGTGGCTTGGCATACATATTAGCCGAACAAGAGCAACAGAAAAAATATAGGGAGGAAAATTCTACTGCTCTTCTGTTTACGAGGACAAATAAAGAAGGCTTTGTCTCCGCATGTTCAATCTCAGCTGTCATGTTTAGCATGTGCGTTGACTAACCATTTGCAAAATATAGTAAACCTTAGCCAAAGCAACACAATCTTCAAGAGCACATCAGTGTAAGAGGCTTCCGGTTTGATATATTCTATCCCCTGAGTGAATGTGCCTGTTCACCAGAGTCCTGCACGGCTAATCCACTAGTATTGCCTCATCAGCAATAGTATCTGCGGCACGGCATAGGGGCATAGGAAGTGGTGTTGATGAATGGTGATCTGGAAGTCACAAAATGCTGACCCGGGCAGTAAACTGATAGCCAGTGATATGACTTTCAAAGACCTGTTCTACGAAATCATGAAGTGGAACCATGAAGGCTAATTAAACTCTTCTTAAGCTCTCTGGTTGAGATATTGATTCCAATCAGAAGTCAACTACTCCTTATTAAAGGTGATCCAGGAATGGAAGAAATTTCCCCTCTGTTCTGTTCTGCAAGAAAAAGAAGCAGAAAAATGCCTTCCAAGCAGTGATGCATCAGTCATAAAGACAGCTCTTAAACTTGAGGTCGTGGCAGAACATACCGAACCCAAGTCATCATTCTGCAACAACCCCTTCCGTGTGCTATGTGGTATCCTAAAATAAAAAACTTCCCAGTGAACAGAATTCACCACTCAGAATTTAATGCACTTCCTATCATGTGGATTCCAATTTTCACAGCAAGTTGTTATCTATTTAATAAAAACTGGGGCATGTGTATTCCCTTCATTAAATTGTTTTAAGAATTAAAATGAATTTTCATTGCTTTATTTATTATTATCTTTAAAAGTTGCAAGCATTAACATTGTGTTGTGCAGTTTCTCATTTTAGTCATGGATTTATTAAATAAAAGGCTTATATAAGTAAATGACTCAATTTTCATAACCATCAATTACCTTATGTGATCAAAGCTCCTGATCTTGTAAGGAAGCCGTGGCTATTACAACTTTTAACAATTGATCATTTCTTTTGAAAATATTGGAATATAGATTACGGGGCTTTCTAATTTCAAAATAGGGATATGGATTCTTAAAGGCCTGGGAAAGTTTATATGTCTTCCTCAGCAACTTAATTCCAGGGCAAACATCAACTCTAGAAGATAAAAAGAATTTACTGTATGAATAGATAGAGAGGAGATAAAATGGAAGACTCATCTGACCCTCAGATAGTCCAAGGCAAACACCAATTTTAGACAAAGAATACTTCATTGAAAAATTCCGAAATCTCAGACACAAGGGAGAATTTTTCAAGGAGGAAATAAACGTGAAATTAAATAGATAAGAAATCTTATAGAATCAAAGGGGCCCTAGGAACTTTGGTAGGTGGGGCATAATAGGGGGAAATTCATTTCCTGTCCTGTGCTCAGATTTCTTTATTTATCTTTCCCACCTTCATGTCCTCTCTTTTTCCCCACCTGCCTTCTCTCTCTCGCGTGCGCGCGCGCTCATTCCATGGCCTGGCTGTGGCTTCACTGTGGGGAGAGTGGGATGGCAAATATCTAATAAGTACATGTTGACCATTTGGTGTAATGGAATAAAAACTTGACTTGAAATAAGCGGAATGGTATTTAATTCCAGCTCTGCAGCTTACAAACTGTGTGATCTTGGAAAGGTCACTCAACCTTTCTGAGCTTTAGTTTTCCCTGATGCCAAATCACCTGTGCAGGATTGTTGTGAAGCACAAATAAAATGATATATGTTGAAGTGTTTCATAAACCATAAATGAGCATAACCCAAATGCAGCTATAACTATAGTTTATGTTGGAGTTTTGCCTTAGATTATAATTGCTTTAATAATTTTCATATCCCTCATATCAGAATGTTCAAATTTCTTGGGGGTAATCACTGTGTCTTATCCATCACACAAAAAAAATACTTAGCACCATGGTTTGTGCAGAGTAGAGTAATGATTTTTTTAAATTTAAATAACTATGTTAAATAATAATAAAACAAATTCAGGTCATGTAGGCCCTTGTATAATCAAATTGTATGTTCAGAGAGGAGGCCAAATCATTCCGAGGGGCAGTTCTGGGAGCCCCAGCTACTCACGTGCTCATATTCCCAGCTTCACCCTCCCATAGGATCCCCGTCTACACAGCCAGCCAGCCAATTTCAGCTTCACCCTTCCCTCTTAGAACACCCCACATTGTCCTAAAGTGCTGACTTTCCTGGGATGTCCATATCTGGGTCCTCGTCTAGCAAATGGTGCCTTGTTAGAATTACACAATACTATGCATACAATAGCATTGATTTCTGTTCCATTTTAAGTTCCAAATATTATACTCTGCTCATGCCATTTTTTTTTTTTTTTTTTTTTTTGGTGAGGAAGATCAGCCCTGAGCTAACATCCATGCTAATCCTCCTCTTTTTGCTGAGGACGACCGGCTCTGAGCTAACATCTATTGCCAATCCTCCTCCTTTTTTTGTCCCCAAAGCCCCAGTAGATAGTTGTATGTCATAGTTGCACATCCTTCTAGTTGCTGTACGTGGGACGTGGCCTCAGCATGGCCGGAGAAGCGGTGCGTCGGTGCTCGCCCAGGATCCCAACCCCAGCTGCCAGTAGCAGAGCACGTGCACTTGACCGCTAAGCCACTGGGCCGGCCCCTGCTCATGCCATTTTTAAGAAGAAATAAATATGGCACTATTTCCAGCATTTCTAACTTTTTGGGAAATGTATTCATTTTTATGACGTTCCATGAAACAAAATACAGACTTTGTATTTCTTGTTACTAATTTACTGAATTATTATCTGTTCGCAGGCATTTTGATTTTCCAAATTGGAATTTCCATGAACAGCTTCAAAGACAAAGAAAAGAGAGTGAAGAAAACCTGCTACCTGCTTTTCACCTGGGTTACCATAACAGAATGAATGTATGCTATTGAGGCTTAAAACACCTCAGCTTTCAACACTCATAAAATTCCCCTCTCCCTGGGTGCTGCAAATTGCATGCACTGAGCAGCCAAGGGGTTAAGCAAGCTTTCCATTTTATGGGCCCTTAAATCCTAAGTGATGTTCTGTGTTGCACATTACGAGGGCAGCCATGAAAGGATATATATAACTTTTTTTCTTTTAATTCTTCACATCACCTGAGTAAGATTTTGAAAGCTTGTAACATCCCAGGAGCAAGAAAAGCATAAAAGCATTCAGCAGACACAGAAAGTACAGTAGATGCATTAAGATTAGTTGCCACTTTGGAAAATATATGTGCATGCACACACACACATGCACACATATGCACACTCAAAGGGAACAGTTTCAGAAAGGTTTCCGGTTTGCTTTTATAAAAAAAAGTGAGCTCTAAAATGCTTGAAAGAATTTTTTAAAATGTCCATGTTTCTCTATTACATGGGAACATTATAAAATATGGAAATACCTATTTAAGTTGTATTTCTAAGAATATAGTGTCATCATTGTTTTTTTGGTTCATATTACTTGTTATGGATATGAAACATCCTTATGGTTTTGCTTTAAAAGAAAGTCTTAAATTTCAAACCTTGATAAATCCCTCAAGATCTTATATTCTCTGAGCTTTATGGATATTAGTTTTATTACTTATCCTTTGTAATTCATATTAATAGACCATTGTTGAAGTAATAATATATGTAATATACTTTTATATTCTGCATTTGAAAGCGTTCACTTTATGGACTGAAAGATTATAGTAGGATACAAGTGAAATTCATATGTATATTTGTGTGTAATTCAAAGTGCCTCTTTTTTTGTTTTGTAAAAAGAAATCAACAACCTACTCTGCAGAAATACTTAAAGTACACAAGAATAGCAAAAAATCTCCATCTTTTAAATGTAACACAGAACATACACACATGACAAATATACATGTTCAGCTTTTATTCTTAATTAGAAGCAGTTTCAAATTGGACCTATATCTAATGAAAAAAATCTTGGTGTTAGTGGTTTGACATTAGATATAACTAAAGCAAACTATTTTATTTATTTATTTATTTATTTATTTTTTGTGAAGAAGATCAGCCCTGAGCTAACATCCATGCCAATCCTCCTCTTTTATTGCTGAGGAAGACTGGCCCTGAGATAACATCTGTGCCCATCTTCCTCCACTTTATGTGGGTTGCCGCCACAGCATGGCCTGACAAGCGGTGCATTGGTGCGCGCCCGGGATCTGAACCCAGGCTGCCAGCAGCGGAGTGCGCACATTTAACTGCTACGGCATGGGACCGGCCACTGAAGCAAACTATTTTAATTAAGTAATTCAAATTATTCTCCATTATTGGGCAGGGAAGGTACAAGCCCAATATTTTTTCAAACTCAAGCTTGTGAAAATTGAAAACAAAAATAATGGGGCTGTAAAATGCAGATCATAATAGTGCATAGTTTTTAGGCTTGTTACAAGGAATAAAATAATAGTTGCAAATTACCTAGCACAAAACAAGCACTTAATAAAATTGGCTATTTTTATTATTAGTTATTGACTCAGTTTTTTTTTTTTTTTTTTTTGTGAGGAAGATCAGCTCTGTGCTAACATCTGCCAATCCTCCTCCTTCTTTTGCTGAGGAAGACTGGCCCTCGGCTAACATCCCTGCCCATCTTCCTCCACTTTATGTGGGATACCACCACAGCACGGCTTGCCAAGCGGTGCGTCGTGCACACCCGGGATCCCAACCGGGGAACCCCAGGCCGCGGCAGCGGAGTGCGCGCACTTAACCACTTGCGCCGCTGGGCTGGCCCCGTTATTGACTTAGTTTTTGATAAAATAAGAGTAATACGTATCTTTCATTGGTTTTAGTAGGATTAGTAATATAAGAGATTTGCTTTTCCTGTATCTGTGTAAATGATGCTATGTTTTTTTCACCTTTAATCTGCTAATGTGGTGTATTACATTAATCAATAGATTTGCAAATAGTAACTCAACTCTTCATTCTTGGCATAAATTCAGTCTGGGTATGTTGAATTATCTTCTTATATGTTGGTAGATTTAATTTGCTTATATTTTGTTTACAATCTTTGCAGCTGTATTTATGAGTGAATTTACCCTTTTGTTTCTCTTTCTCATATTGTATGTTTGTTTTGGTATTTAATAACTTAAAATATATTGGGAAGTTTTCTATTTTTGTCAATTATATGGAAGAGTTTAAAATGGAATAACTTGTTTCTTGATTGTATGATAAACGAATTTTAACTAGTTATTCAACTTATTTGTTATTTAACCTTTTAGGCTTTTTAATTTCTTCTTGAGATAGTTTTGCTAAATTACGCTTTTCCAGGAGTTTACTAATTTTCTCTCAGTTTTAAAAAGTATTGGCATAAATCAGTTAAAAAAAGATGGGCATAATAAAACACCTACCTCAAGGAGTTAGCACAGAATTAAATGAAGTAATAAATACATGTAGCACTTGGAGCAAGCCTAATACGTAAGTGATATTCAATAAATATTAGCTAATTAACATTACTATTATTGTTGCCTTTTAAATATCTGCTCTATTTCTAGTTATATCTAATTCTTCATTCCTAACATTAATTTGTCCTAGTTTTCTTTTTCTTGTTCAAACTTGCCAGAGCTTTGTTGATTTTATTAGCCTTTTGAAAGAATCATCCTTTTTTTTTTTAATTTGTTGATTCTCTCTACTATGTATATTTTTTCTGGTTCATTAATTTTTGCTTTGATATTTTTAATGTTCTTTCTTTCTACTTTGCTTTTTTCTTCTGTTTTTTTTTTTCTGTCCTCTTATGTAGTATGCTTAGCTCATTAAATTTTAGCTTTTGTCTTTTCCAAATATAACATGTTTGAGAATATACATGTATAATTCTAAGAACTCCATAGTTAACGTTCAACAATTTTTTTCCTTTTTGTTGAGGATAAAAATACATATATTACAGTGAATAAAATGCACTGATCTTAAGCATACAGTTAGAAGAATTTATACATGTTTGTTCACCTGTGACTACACCCAGATCAAGGTATGGAATATTTCAAGTGCTCAGAAGTCCCGTCGTGTCTCAACACAGCCAATACCATCCCACCCTGAGATAACCACTTGTACTGACTTCTGTCACCATGGATTAGTTTTTGTTTTGCTTTTTCTTTGCTTTCTTATGGAATGGTACAGTGTGTTGTCTTTTATGTTTGGCTTCTTTGGCCCCAGACAATTTTGTGATATTTATCCTTGTTGTGTGTATCAGAGATTCATTATTTTTTACTGGTATAAATACACCATACTTTATTTATCCATTCCAGTGTTAAAGGGCGTTTGGTTCTTTCTGGAATTTGCCTGTCATGAATAAAACTGGTAAGAAATTCTTGCACATGTCATTTGATGGACATCCCACATTTAATGGGCATCCCACAAGTTTTGCTATGTAGGCTATGTAGCATTTTCATTATAATGCAGATATCCATGTTTTAAAATGTCCATTAGAATTTCTTTTTTAACACATAGTATGGATATATATAAATATATATTATATGTTTGCAAACATTTGTTGTTTTTAGTTGTCTGTTTTGTTGTTCATTTTAAACCTATTTGTATTATGGACACAAAATATAATTTGAATAATATCAATTCCTTGAAATTTGTTCAATTTATATAAATGGCTACACTGTGCTTAAAAAATGTGTATTCTCAACTTGTTTAAATATGCTTTTTGACATATATCCTTTATATGAAGCTTGGTTTTTATATCAATCAAATCTTTTGTATTTATTCAGCTTAATGACAACGAAGAGATGTATGTTAAAATCTCACAACTATGGCAACTTTTTCAATTTCTCCTAATTTTGTTAATTTTTGCTTTCTGTAATTTGAAATGCTCCTATTAGGTTTCTAGAAGTTCAAAATTATTATATCTCCTTGATGAGTTGAACTTTTATTGGACCTTCTCTGTGTCCCAGTTTCCTCAGCTATGAAATGAAGATAATGATGTACTTCATCAAGTCCTTATGAGGACTGAAGTGGTTAATGTTTATAAAAACACTTACAATCACAGCTGAGTGATGTATACGTGTTTGGTGAATAAATAGTTGCCTTCTTTCTATCTCTAGTAATATTTTCTGCTTTGAAGTGTATTTTGTTTGATATTAACGTTATAAATATGATTTCCTTCTATTAGTATTTGCCTGGTATAAGTTTTTCTATTCTTATTTTTCCACCTTTTCTGTGTCGTAATGTTTTAAGCGTGCATCTTGTAAACAGAAATCAGCTAGGGATCTGTGTCCATGTTTATATCTACATCTATTTCTATACCCTTTTGTGTCTAATAACCCAGATTCCATTACATTGATTATTAGTGCTGTATTTGTATTTGTTTCTAGAATGCGAATTTGTTTTATAGTTGTTTTTTCTTTCTTTTCTCTCCTTCCTCATTCCTTTGTGATTGATTGGGTTTCTTGTAATCAATCATATTATTACTCTTCACTTGTTCAATTTCTATTCTTTCATGATTACTCTTGAAATTTTATAACCCATGCCTAACAAAATCTAAAAATTGATCAGAATAGTTTTACTAATTTCTAGAATTATACATGAAACTTAGAATGCTTTAACTCTTCCATTTCCCTATTACTATATTTAGTTTCCCATTAGATAGCTGTATATTGTTCTTATAACTCCACAATTAGACATAATTTATATAATGAATATATTTGAATTCACGTACGTGTTTACCAATCTATTTGCTCACCAACATTTTGTGTATCAGACCTTCCTTCTGTGATCATTTTCTTACTTTCTTTAGAAGTTCCTGTGGTGAATGCTTTTATTTTGTTGTCTAAACTTGTTTTCATTCCAAACTTCCTCTTCAAGAGAAGTTTTACAATCCAAGTTGACAGTTAATTTTCTCTCACACTTGGAAGATAGTATTCTCTTGCCTTATGGTTTCTATTATTTCTGTTTAGAAACAGGATATTTGTCATTATTTTATATGCAATCTATTCTTCTTTCTGACTAACTCTGAAGATATTCTCTTTGTCTTTTATCTTCTTTCATTTCATTGTAATGTGGCTGGGTTGGATTTATTTTTTATTTTTCCTGCTTGGTATTTATTGTGCTTAATGAATAATACAATTTATTTTTTTTAATCACTTATAGAAAATTCTCAGCTATTTTTCTTTGAATATTGCTTTTCCTCCATCTCTGTGTTCTTTTTCAGTAACTCTGAGTAAATATGTTTTAGACTCCCTCGTTCTTTATGACTCTTAACCTTTCCATCTTGCTTTTCTGTGCCATATCTTGAGTAATTCCTGCAGATCTATCTTCCAGTTCACTAATTATCTCTTCAGTGGGATCTAGCATAGTTTAACAATTAGTGGATGTTTCAATTTCAAATTTTGTATTCATATTACATAAATTATACATTTCATTATGTTCTTTTATTTTTATGTCATATTTTCATTTATATTATAATATTTCCATTTTTCATTTCTAAAAATTTTATTTGGTTATTTTTCAATTCTCATTGGTTAAGTTTATAGTCTCTTCTTTTGTCACATTTTAAATCCTGTTTTATATTTCTTAAAACATATTTTATATGTGTTTTATGTTCTATGTCCGATAATTCCAATATCTGATGTCTTTTCAGGTTTGGTTCTGTTGTTGAGTTGTTTCTCCTGACTCTAGATTATGTGACTTTGTCTTTCATGGGTGTTGTAATTTTTTAATAATAAACTGTTTTCATTAACACTTTATTCATGGGAATTATTCGAGGTTTGGCTGGAGGGAACATTCCTCCCAACAGGCTTTATATTCAAGGTGCTTGGGGCATCATCAGCACTGGGGCATCTTAAGCTACTTTTAAGCTCCAGATTTTTTATCTCATTAGCCAATTCAGGTTGGTTAATACCTCCTGGAAGTCAATGGCCCAACTTGGAGAGGAAGAGGACCCGGGGAGTGAACTGCTGGCTCCATGTCAAAACCCTAGCTGTGCCATATCCAAATCATTTCCAAAGCATTGGGATTTCAAATATTCTTTTTTACTGCAACAGTTGTAATGCTATCCAGAAATTTTCAATCTCTATCTTCTTTTATTTTTCTTCTCTCTTTTCACTCCCAAAATTAATCTGTGCGTTAAGAGAACATAACGTCAGGATAGTGTAGAAAAACATCTCACAAGATATTTAGGGCTACTGTCCTCATACATACACTTTTGGGAAATCTCCTTCATCATCCCAGATTGTAGCACACTCCCTCCTCTTCCAAGCCCAATATTACTTATTGTTCATACCATTAATAATGCCCTTCCTCCAGCTCTATTGGACTGCTATTTATTTTCATGCATATTCTTTCTTTATAACTAAACCATAAGGTTCTACAGTCGGGATGATATCTTCATAGTTATATATCCTTCATCATCATTATAATATGCTGGATAAAGCAGGCATTTAGGGAAAGTTTGCTGATCAATTGGTGGCCCATTTTCTGCCAAACCTTGGATTACGCTGTGAGCATCCTCATTAATACGTACCTGACATTGCATGTTTCTTACCTTGGGTTGGTATCTTGATCTTTCTGTAGGCTGCCTCTGTTTCTTCCCTGATCTCAATTCCTATTTTTCTAACCTCGTCTACTATCTCTTCAGTTTCATCCCTTTCAGAACAACAAAGTCTTTTGGGCAATGAGTATCTCAGTTATAAATATCCATGAAATTTAACCTAAAAGCAGACTAAATGCCTTTTATTCCAAATGCCTGGCTTTTGTTAGTCTTGACTTTGTTCCTTGGGATCAGACAGGTGAACCAATGTTTTTCTTTTAATGGAAAATCAGTAAAGGAAAAGAGGAAGATCCTTCATAAAACCAGGTATTAACCTGGTATGCTAATAACTTGTTTGCTTTTCTACTCCTGCAGCCTTCTGGTATCACTTCACTCCCAACTGCATGTTTTACACTTTGCCAAACCCAGGGATCAATTCTGACCCTAAGTGTTAATGTATATGGAGCTCTAATCAGTATTCCGCTGGCACAACATCAAGAATACCCTTGTGCTACAGTCTCTTTTACTGTGTTGCTTTGCATCCTAAATTTAGCAACCAAAGTGTTTTCTTTCTTTCTTTTCTTCTCATGCCTGTTTCTCTGACTTGTGCATAAATGGCCTGATATCCCCCATTTTTCTTAGGTTGGGTCTTGTCCATGTGGAGTCCTGTTGCTGCTTCTCCTTGATATTGCCTATCTTCCTTGCCGCCCCCTTCTCCTAGGAGTTTATAGATCTCTCCTGATAGCTTGCTCCACACCTGAATATCCATCTGTTGTCTGTGTTTACTTGTCTCTGTGATTCCCAGAGTATTCCGATGGCCTGCTGCCTATCGAAGACCACTTATTACCAAGCTGGCTATTAAAACCTTTAGACTAGTCAAGCAAAGGAAATAAAGATGCTGCAATTACAATAACTGGTGAAGGATAACTCTTACTTTTGCATCTATACCTTGAGTTGACAGAGCCATAGCCCTGTGCTTTGGAAAACAGATGTGAATGTATCTGATAATGGGTGATATGACTGTGTTACAAGTGTGGCTATGATTAGAAACATCAATTTTTAGGGAGATATATTTTAGACACATAATAGTATCATTAAACAAAAAAAATATCAAATAACGCCCAACATCCCCATAAGCCTACCATATCTCTACTGTGTTAACTTCTTTTATTTGCCTAAGTTGTCTGTAGGATACAATAAATTGTATAATGTAAGGGATGTTACAATAATGCTACTAAAATTGGTTTTCATGTAGTATCATGATTGGCCAGTAAGTCATCAAAATCATATTTTAATCTTCAGAGCTCTAAAGAAAGCCATACAACCTAGTTTTCATCTCTTCTCAGACTTAAGAGATTCCTGGAAACACCACCTCTGAATTCTTGCTGTTTAATAGGATGAGGTCAGTGCAGAGAGAACAAAAATTGATAAAAATATACTTTCTACACATAGTATTTGGCAGGAATGAAGCAAATCGATATGAAACCTCTAGTTTAATACTTACTATTACATATAAAAACACAATACCAAAATTTTAGCAGCAAAGAAACATATTAAAATCAATATTAAGCACAAGTATGTATCGGTCCAAAGAAAATGTCAGATGAAAAGCCTGTGGAGATCAATATTAAGGACCAAAAATTTCACGTATTTTCTCTGCAAGACTGCTGGTAAATGGAGAAATTCGTATTAGTGACATTGACAATGTTCAAGATTCTCTCATTAAAGAAAGTTCAGCTTAATAAGTACATGTTATAGTGTTGAGTTTGTTCCAAACACCACTTTAGTGGCATTTGCTCTTGTAGGAGGTTCTGAGACACCTGGTGAGTATGATATGTGTTAGTTTCAGCCTGGGTGTAGGAACAGTAAAAGATACGAGTTGGCAGTGATTGCAGCCCTAAGAGAGAGAAGGGAGGGTGGAAGGCTTGGGTATACACATTTGTTGGTGACAGCTCTAGTGTGTCACTGAGGGAAACAAAAGTTGAGAAGCATAATTTTTTCCTACAGGATTTATTTCTCCCCTGAATAATAGAAGAAATGCTTTCTTCCTGAATATATTTTAGAAGTGTCACTTCATTTCCCCATCTCCTCTCTAGAAGTAGCCATGTGTATCTGAACACAAACATTGAGTTAGATAACAAATTCAGTTTAGGTGCCTTTATTTTGGATTGAGTCTCCATCAGAGAATAATTTTGCATTGAGACAAGTTTGCGAATTTCAGCAAAGTTTTGTATGTTACTACACAGAGCATCTCTCAACACCTATTTGCGTGATGATGATTAAGCTCATGAAGTAGACACTCCATCAGATCAGAGCCCTCTGGGTCCCTGATTTTTTGCTTTGGTAAAATGTCAATAGTTAAAGTCATGTTGATAATTCCTTTATGTAATTACCCATCCTTGTAGAAGTTTCAGAGAGGCATCTACACCACTTATTAGCTACAAGATCAAGATAGGTCACTCAAATTCATTGACTCTGTTTCCTAATTAATAAGATGTATGTAATATCTGAACTGCATGCTTCACAATCTGTAACAATCAAATAAAAGTGTTTTTGAAAACTGCAAAGCGCTATACAAATGTGAGGTGTCATTCAGTATGGAACCCACAGACATGACACCACATGAGTGTAACTGTGATGTTGGTGGTGACAAGGAGAATTCTGCATCAAGATCCAGAGCCTATTTAGGGGCTACAAAGCAACAGTGAGATTGAAGCCCCAGTGTAGACAATCAGCCAGGATGAGTTTTATCAGTGTTAGATCTGCCTTGTCTTTCAGTGTGTCTTGTGAGTCCTTGACCTCATGCACCTGAAAACTGCCCTTGTTTGGGAGTGGTTAAAAGGATGCTGTGGCCCTTTGACTCTCAGCATTGTTTGATGAATGAATCCAAAATAGCCACTTTAATTTATCAAGAGGTAAATGTGATATCAGTTAAATACGCAAAAATTAGAAAAAAAATTCTGGCTAAACACATTTTCAAATCATGTTGAGAGAGATTCATAATTTGACAAGAATGTGTGAATCTAGGTTCTGATGTTCAGAAGTATAAATAAAGCAATTTGCAGCCCACATTGTAAAAACTACAGCTCTGCATCCCCCATTTGAAAAATCGTCCTTTGTCTTTCCCCATCACCATAATTAACTAGTTCCTATTCATTAAACAATGAAACAGACAATTAAATAGTAATAATAGTACTTTAATTATGAAGGTATTGTTATCTGCATAGGATGTGGAAAGAGAGATCACTTTAGCTGCATTTAAAACATTTGCTTGTCTGCTTTTTAAATACCAAAGAAGAAAGGGTTCATATTTTCAGAGACTCTAACAGGAAAAAAGATAGAATCTATACCCTCATAAGGCCATTTCTGATGAACAGGAGTTGCGTTTATTAATGGAGTAAGCATTGATTAAGACACGGGAATTCTTAATAAGCATCCTTAGTATTTTCTCAAGAGGCATCTCTCACAGTCCTAAGAATCATCAGCAAGTATTTTTAGACACAAGGATGCATGATTAAGATGAAAGTCCTGTGCATGATGAACTTCAGAGTTTGTTAAGCACCACGATACCGGGGTTCAATCCAATTTAAACTACTCTTTAACTTGCCGTCTCTTTTTTCCTTTGGCTTGAGTGTGATTTTAAGAGTGTTATTATTTTTTGTTTTGATACAACTGAATGAATGATCATTTCTCCAGTTACACAAAAACAAGTTGAATCTCTAAAATATGTTTGTTCTCTAAAATTTGCAACAATTCCCCACATTTGGGATTTTATTTTTCAGGAAAGAGCTTCTTCAGATATAAATAACTTTCTCATTTATCACAGTCTTCTTTCACCCAATAAAATCCTAGAACATGGTAATTAGAAAGGAATGCTTCCTTTCTCTTTCATAATTAAATATAAACTTCAGTGTTTAATAAATGTTACATATTCACTTAAAAGTGTGGTAATATTGTGTGGCCATTACAACTGGATTTGAATCTATGCTTTGCCACTTAAGCTCTGTGACCTTGGGCAAATGACTCCTTCGAGCCTCTGTTTCTTTATCTGTAAAATAGGGCTACATTATACACTATGAGGATTAAAGGGTCATTATATATAAAACACTTAGCATGGAGCCAGGCTTAGTGAGTGCTTAATAACCTCACTTGTTATGATCATACCACATTTCTTAGTCTTTTGACATGCTCCTTGGTACAATGAACCTCTGAAACCACCTAGAAGATGCAAAGAATCAGTTCTTCTGTGTGCATGTGTGTGGGTGTGTGCGTGCGTGTGTGTCTTAATCAGGTACACTTTGGCTTTTGAATGCTCCTAAAATAAATGACATTTCTCCCACACAATCTAAGAAGTCTCCAAGGGACTTTGGAACCTCCCTGCAGTCATCTGCTTCTTCTGAGAGTTGGCGCTACATCCTGGTGTCCTGACTCCTGGTCTTGCTATCTCCAGAACACGGCATCCTTTTTACTCCTTCCTTAAACTAAAAGACATTTATTTTTACTAGTTAGACATTAAAAGATCATTTAAGGCTAAAATCTTAAAGGTTTAAGCAACCTAGACTCCCTTGTAAGTTCATGTCCATTTCAGATTTTTCTATAGGTAATAATGACATTCTCTTCACTCTCCTAGACTTTACTGATCAACATAAAATGATAGCAAATAGTTAAAAATCTGAACTATGGAATATTCAATGTATACCTAAATATCAGAAAATTCTAACTTGGATATGTGAAATTTTAATTTACAAGGTCAACTACAAGAAAGGTATAACCACACAGCTGAGTGTATATTCAGAACCCTGGATTATATTTTTGCTCTTTGAGTATCCAATGCATTGTTCTTTGGATGTCCCCTTAGGCTGATGTTGAATGTGAGGCTCTTATGTGACCCTAAGTAAATAAATAATTCTCTATCTTTTTAATTAAAAAAATGATGCTTCTTAAGTCTGTGTCAAGTTCTCCAATCAGTCTCGCTTTCTCTGGCAAGCGGGAGAATAAACCCAATAAAACATATGAGCTGTGACCCCAGTGTGATATGAGGGAACTATTTAGGCTGAGCAATGAAGTGCTTTGTACCTGACAGTATCTGTCAAGTTACCCATTGGATCTGAGAAACATATTGATCTTTAAAGTGCCACAAGACCATTTGAAGCTCAACAATCTACTTGTGGCTCTTTTCTGAGTCCTAAAAGAACTGTTTTGATCAATTTAATAGTCATTTTTTTTGCCAAGGTCGTATTGTATTTCATTAATTTACTGTCTAGCATCTTCCTTTGTTAATTAGTGAGCTCATGAAATCAGAAAGAACTAATATCCTTACCTTTATTCACACAATACTCCTGAATGATTTTCAATGTTATAATCAACAGCTATTCAATTTTATCTTCAACTTATACTTCGAGTTCGTATAAACACCATTTTGTATTTGATTATAATCTCATTATTATTTCAGTTTACTAGGACAAATATTTTTGAGTATCCATGTTAAGGTCATTTTCAGGGAAGATTCTACCATGAATAAAACAGGGACCTGACCTCAGTTGCTTGATTTTCCACTCAGTGAAGTAAAGACATATTACCTTTTAAGAAATGTAGAATAAAAATACCATAAAAAATGTAGAATATAAAAATAGTTATATGGCAGCTTATAGATTATACGTTATAGGTGTGCCAAGTGCCTTATATATAAGACCTTATTTAATCCCCCCAATATCTCATGTGCTAGGCATGACTATCCCCATTTTACAGGTAAGGAAACTGAGGTGAGAGATGTTCAATAGGTTGCCACAGCTGGGGAGTGGCAGGAATGATACTGATGTCACCCTTACTGCAATATATTGTCCCTGTCTACACCTAAAACATGCGAATAAAGGAATAAAGAGCATTCTAGGTGGATGGCGTAGCTTAAGCAAGGAAAAGACATTGAAGGAAAGGGAAAGGCAAGTTCCGGAAAAGCGGATAGTCAAGTTTGGCTGGAGTAAGGTGCGTATGAAGGAGAGTAGTAGGAAATGAGTTTGAAAAAGTAGGATGAGTGGAATTGTTGGGGGCCTTTGACACCTGGCTAAGGAATTTGTACTTCATTTGAGACACAATAGAGAGCTCTAGACAGTTTTCAAGTAGGAGATGACATGATTTTGCCAGGTTAATCTAGGAATGGTGTGATGGACTGGAGAAGCCAGCTTGGTCAGGAGCCCGTTGGTTAATCCAAAGGAGTAGAGCTGGAAAGGTGAGGGCGGATGTGCAATAGAACAGGGGAGAGAGAGGAGTGAAATGTGTCTTCAAGATTCTTGAATCTAAATGACTGTAAGAATTTGGTGACAGAAAAATAATGACATCAGTAGGACAAGATCTTGGCTTTTTATATTTGTTTAGTTTTGGAGGAGGAGGATATGTATATTTGCTTTGGTAGAAGTTGAAGCTGAGGTGCTCATAGGATATCGTCTCAGTCTGTTTGGGCTGCTATAACAGGGTGGCTTATAAACAGCACAAATTTATTTCTCATAGTTCTGGAAGCTGGAAGTCCAAGATTAGGGTGCCAGCAGATTAGGTGTCTGGTGAGGACCCACTTCCTGGTCTTCTCACTGTGTCCTCGCATGGTGGAAAGGGCAAGGGAGCTCTCTGGGGTCTCTTTTATAAGGTCACTAATCCCATTCATGAGGCTCCACCCTCATGACCTAATCACCTCCCGAAGGCCTCTCATCCAAATACCACCATATTGGGGATTAGGATTTAACATGTGAATTTCTCAGGGGTGTGCACAAACATTCAGTCTATAGCAGACACCCAAGTGGAGATGTCATAAAGGCAGTGGAAAAATTCTGTACAGAGCTTAAAGGAGAATAGGAATTGGAAATATAGATGTGGGAATCATCTGCCTCAATGAAGAGTTACAAATGAGAGAAATGATGAGAAACCTGAGGGAGAAATTGCAGAGCAGAGTATTATGATAGAAGTTTGAGGAATGCTTCATTTTGGGAGTGGAAGAAGAAAATCATCTGGTGAAGAAGGCAAAATGAAAAAGTGTTTAATGTCATTCCTGAGAACCTACTGTGGACCAGAGTCAGAGCTACATGCCTTAGGTTTAATAAACACAGCAAACCTAGGAAGTAGGTATGATCACACTCAGTTTACAGATTAGGAAACTGAGGCCCAGAGAGGTTAATTTGCTTAAGTTCTGACGATGGTATGGTAAGCGAAGGAGCTGGAAATGGAATCTGATGCTTCTGATTCTAAAGCCCATGCTTTTTTCTAGGTCAGAGGTCACCAAACTTTCTGTAAAGGGCCAGACAGTAAATCTTTTAGGTTTTGTGGGCCATACGGTCTCTGTCATAACTACTTAATTCTGCCACTGTCATGCAAAAGCAGTATAAACAATAGTAAATGGATGTGGCTGTGTTCTAATAAAATTAAATTTAAGGACACTGAAATTGATGCTGTCTGAGAAGCTGTCTGAGAAGAATTGATGCTCACTGAGATGATGCTGTCTACCTTCTTCCATAGTAATGAACTTCCAACATGAGAAGCAAGACCAAGATCATCATTCTCTTCTCATTCTTCATTCAAAATCACTATATCAGGTAATTTTCATGAGTCACAAAATATTATCCCTGTTCTGATTTTTTCCCAACCATTTAAAAATATAAAAACTATTTTTCACTCGCAAGGAGTACAAAACCAGATGGCAGGCTGGATTTGACCCATGAGCAATAGACCTTCAGAAGAGATGAGTGGGGAAAGAGATCAGAAACATATCAAACCACAGAAGTTTGCGGGACTGTACCATGACTGTTGACTCGAATCTTTATCTGATCGTTTGTACTCACACAGATTTTGTCGGATGCCTTCTCCTTGAGCCCATAACATCAAATTAGCTTAATTGCAAACTTGCTTCTTAGCTTAATGGTTCTTTTGGAATTTGGAAGTCTCCTCAGGCATAGCTTGATGAGCTCTATTTTCTCCCTTTACTCAGTGTATTTTCCTCTCCTCTTTATAATTCTGTGATGAAGTCTGACCTTACACTTCAAGCCTTTTCTCTAGGTACTTGAGCACCATTTTAACATTGGTTCCTGTATCAGAATATTTCTGCTTGTCAAGGATGATGCTGTCTACCTTCTTCCATAGCAATGAACTTCCAACATGAGAAGCAAGACCAAGATCATCATTGTCTTCTCATTCTTCATTCAAAATCACTATATCAGGTTTTGTTCTTCTTGTTTGAAAACCAAATATGAGATTTTTGTACATTCTGCCTTTTGCCTGCTATTCACTTCTTCATGTAATTACATTTTTATTTGTTTGAATGTCAGTTCTTGTGACCTAAGTTCCTCTCTTATACACACATACTCAGGCCCAAAGCAGCTCTTTTATTTCTGAAAATGTGTGCTTTCCTTTGCTTATTTTTGTCTCAGTGCTATTTTATCCTATTCCTCCCTATTTCTGGCAATGCAATTGTACTTAAATTTACTAATTTGGAGGAGATTATGTTTACTAGAAACGACATAACTGAGAAAAAAAGTCAGAATCCTTGATTAACTGAAGAATATTTGGCAGGGGTAGAAGTATATTTTATCATCTCATGGTTTATCTAGTTCTTCAATATTCCTCAAAGTGGGCCATACATCTTGAAAAGTTCAGGAAAAGATTTCAAGGGCGGAGTCAGCCAAGAACCATGCAAGAAATCAGGCAAGCATGTGTTGGAAGATCTATGACCTCTCTTTTCAGGCGTATACTCTCCTCTTGAGTCATCTTCCAGGAGATAACTTTTCTTTGTTCCATTCCTTGCTGACAACAGGGCTTGATACTCCAGCTGCAGAGCCAAGCAAACAGTGACTAGATGGTAGCTGGAGACGGAATTGGCATCTCCTTTGCCTACAACCAATAATGAAGAACAGAATGGCTCAGGATCCCTCAATGCCCACTAAGCTCACTCCTTTTCCAAATTACCTCTTTCTCTTGCTTGGCTCAAAAAAAGGGGGCCCAAATTAATCTCATTCTTTGTTGAGAAATAGCATCAAGTAACTATATGATGCTGATATGGCCCATTTGGAAATCAAAGAAACCCAAAGAGGAGCTCCTGATTGAACATAGTCTCAAATCATTGCTTTGAAAAGGGAATGATATGAATAATTACTCTCATGTAATAAACACTAATTATGGACCAGGCCCTGCGCTGGACCTTCACGGACATTGTTTCATTTAATCCTCACTCTTTATGGGAATTACTATTGTCCTTCTATTGTAGATAAAGAAAGTGAGACCCAGGGAGGTGATTTATTCTGCCAGGATTTGAACCCCGGTGTGACAGGCTCCCAAATGTCACATTACACTATGATGACTATTTATATTGCTAAACTTTACTTCATATTGAATGCATTATTTTGGACTCTGTGACATCTGTAAACCTTCAGGCAACTGTAACTGGGAGAGAAAAGCAGCTTTCTCCCAGAGTGTGCAAAATGAAGACAAAGGGACAGCCCTACCAAACCCATTCCCAGTTTGAATGGCTGCGTTTGGGAATGGAGCCTGGGCCAGAGCTATGCGGTAGGCCCAGGGGTGTCATTGTTCCTGTAACTGAAACTGAACAGGGTTGTCCCTGGATGAAATGGATTTGAGTCTGCAGGAGTGCACAAAAGGGCACTCTGGTCGCCTAAGAACAAGTTAACTCTCACTACCAGGGAACATTTAGATATGAGAGGAATAGATTGCAACTTTTAATGGGATCGTAGATGACATGCTGTATAAAATTTTCAAAGTGGGATTCTTACATACATAATTTATCTCTGTAATTAAAAAGCCTAATTTGAAAAATAATACAGATGCAACACATAATGGTGTGATTTCTTGTCACAAAAACAAATTATTATCTTGATAATGCAATACTATAATTTACCTTGCTGCAAAACACAGTACTTTCAAGAATGCATGATAAACGTTCTCTAATTATTTTCCTCCTGATTCTCTCCTGCCTCACTTGTTTTGCTTGTTAGGTGATAAGATTCCAGTTGTCAGTGGTGGGTTGAGACCTCTTGATCAGCATCTGTGGGGTGAGGACAAAATTCAAGAAGGTCCCTTGGCGTCGTCCCATTGGATAAGCAAAGCAAATGCCATCCGGTGCTTTAATATGAATAGGCATGTCGCAGAAGGTCTCTAGGGGGGCTGTGTTTTGCGTGTGTATGCGTTTCATTGCAAATTCCTCAAGTACGCTGCAGATGAGAGCTAGGGGCCTACTGTTATGAGGGTACTTTAGCCATAAATGACCATTATATTTCTGAGCAGCCCCTTCAGTTCCCCTTGCTTTCCTCCTGGATGCAGCACCATAATTCTTGGCCAGGAGGGGAGTGTAAATAGCTCTCCCAGCGCTGATGCCACTTAGCCGGCTGCAAATTGATGTGGATGGCTCTTTAGCTTTGGAGACTGTGCGTTTCACCTTCACAGTGCGCATGGCTCTCATTGGCCTGGGGCTTTGGAGCCTGTGATAAATCCTTAACTAGAGCTTGGCTCTCTGTATTGCAACACATCAGAACTAGTGGACGGAAATTTCAAACATTTTGGAAATTTACACCTTGTCACTCTCCAAGGGCAATGATTTTAAGAAATTATGCCACCTCCACCCATATTTGCATAGCAACTCTGAAAACCCAGAGCCGTTTCTAACTCCAGCTAAAGAGCTGGAGGTCAGAAAGGTCAAGACAAGCCAAAGCTTTGTGCGCATTTCCCATTATTATGCTAATCATATGCATGGTCTTTCTGCACTTACACGTCCATTGTCATGGCCCCAAAAACATATACATCAGTGTTTTAAATAATGCTTATATTTAAAACAGTGACAAATGACTGAAAATTTTAAGTAAAGGCTCACATTTTGCCCTTGGTTTGTGACATTTGGGAGAGAGAATAAAAACATGACCAAAAACGTGGTTTTTACATTCTGTTAACTCTTTTTTGTTTGTTCTGTTTTGTTTTTGTTGCCTGATTTTAATGTTCATACCATAATATTCCTAAGAAACGTGTTTTTCTACTGTGAGCTTTCCCATGATTTTGGTGGATGGTGGAAAATAAATTTTAGGATATATATTAACATACTTTCTATGAAGCTATCTTGGGCCACTGAGAGTGACATTTGCTGGTTTTGTGAGAGATTCCCAACCATTCATGATTTTCCACTCAACATTCTGAAAACAGTTATTAGTAAATTAGTTAACTTTCTCTTCCGCGGATAAAAACATTTCAACTAATTGAACGCCTTCTCACCCTTTTAATTGTGTAACACATTAACCATTTTTAATTTTTTCCCTAAAGTCTATAGATTAATTTAACCAAACAACAACCAAAGATTAATGCCCAATGCTATCATGGGCATTTAGTACAAGAAAATCATAAGAAATCGAGGAGTTACATAGACAACAAACAGTAGTTGCATGCAATGTGTGTTGTGCTCATGATATAAAAAATCATACTAAAATAATGCTCTATAGCACAGAGTGATTAGTTCGGCCACTTTGGAGGGGAGGTGACGGGAAAACCTCCTGGAGGAGGGCCAATGACCGTGGGCGTGGGAGACGAGTGGAATTCCTATAGTGGAGAGCAGAGAAGCACTTTGCTGGCATGAGCCGAGTCCTGGATGATCCAGGCTGGGACTGGGGAGTGTGGAGGAGTTGGAGGAGCTGATGCAAGGCTGCATTGCAGGAGCATCTTAAGAAATAAGGTCACTAAGGGGGCTGGGGACCACTCGAGAAACGCTTTGAATGATCCACTCTAAGTTTTAGGAACATAAATCAAGCATCATAACTGATTTTTTTTCTAACTATCCCTCAACTGTTATAGCCTTCGTTATCCATATGAGTAATATTGCCACTTAAACTGTCATATCCATTAGTATGCCTGATATCTCCCAAAACAAAAATTAGAAATTTCTAAACTTTATATTTCTTTTCTGTTCTCTCTCAAACCTGTAGTAAGAGTAAAGCCACATTCTGCAGATAGTTTGAAAGAAGTGACTCTATAGAATGTCTGTTGTCTCTAGAACATCGATGCAGCCAAAGGCCTTTGCATGGCTCTCTGGGCCATGTCTTGTGGCAGAAACACTGAGTCTCCTCCTGTCCTCAGGTTTGCTGCATTAAACAAATTTCATACTTCTGGAATCACATTTCTGGATTAAACCGTTGTTTCTAGAAAGCCACAGGGAAAATATGTTCCTTAGTGGAAAGGAAGAGCATTGTACCTGGCCCAAACACAGGATCACTTAGCATGGAATCTTTGTCAGGTGAGTTGACTATCCCTGAATGCAGACCACAAACCTGTTGGGTTACAGCCCAGTGGTCCTGCAGGTGGAACCCTAAGCCCCTAAACGGCAGTGAGAGAGCAGGGCCACCATGACACAATAGGGAGAAGGATGATCTAAGCGCCTCGCAGTGGCAAACTAGGCATCCGGGAGATGACCTTGCCTTTCCCTCCAGCCCCATCCATCCCTGACATCCTGTTGCACAGGCTCCTGTCTAATGACACCTACCTGCCTATGCTCCCCTGAGCACATCATGGTGTTTCCACCTCACTTTGTCGTATTTTGCTCATTCCCTTCCACCTCCCATGCCGTCATCCCATGTATACACAGAGCTAACCCCCACTCACTCTCTAACGATCCCCAGAGTTATCATTTTCTCCTTGAATCCTGATGGACAGGTCCTCTGAGCACCTGTAGCATCTCCAGCACTCCTCCCTAAGAAGATTTAATTTTAATAAATTGCATTTACTTTCAGTGTTTATTCTGCTCCCAAGTTCACAGTGCGAGTCCTGTGTGCTGGGTGAGACGGGTGAGCCAATATCCTCGGACACAACAATTTAAGGGGCATCAAAAATCCTCCGTAATCAAAAGAAATAATATTTTAATGCAACATTTAAAAAAAATAAAAAACTAATGCAAAAAAAATCCATGATGAGCAAAATATCAACATTTTAAAATAAACGCAAGATCCACGTTACCGATTTTTCTTTTTGCCTCAGGCTCCAATACGGCTTGGTACAACCCTGTTACAGATCTGGTCTTTATTTAAAATATTGATGCTTTGTTCATCATTGATTTTTGCATTAATTTTGATTTTTTTAAAATACTGCATTAAACTCTTACTTATCTTGATTAGAGGGGAGTTTTGGTATCTGCTTAAATTTTGTGCTCGAGGACGGTACTTGACTTGCCTCATCCTAGAGCTGATGTGATGCTGGGACAAGGTCTTATTCTTCTTTGATACCTAGAGCTCGGCACAAGCCCTTCCCTGGGATAGGTGCTTATTAAATGTTACTTTCTTTACTTCCAGATTCAGTTTAGAATGAACTCCAGAATACAGACGTGTGAATTTTACTCTAAGCTTCAGACCTATTATCAATACTCGTAATTCAATGTCTTCCCCCAAAATAATCTCAGTGGTTGAGAAAACTTTATTCTCTAACATAAAACTGAACCTCTAGGCCTGCTCTTCAGGCTGATCCTGAGTAACTGACACTTATTTAAGTGTCCATCAATTTCCTTTCAGGCATGCCTTAAGTACCTGGTACATGCCAGGGGCTTCCCTGGGCATCATCCCTGTTCCCATGGAGCTTATTAAAGGAAGGGGAGTAGATGAGTGAATTGATGGTGCATGATATCATGGAAATATGTACAAGATAAAGAAGTAATCCAGAGAAGTGTGTGATCACAACATAAATAAAATTGTTTCCCCAGCTTGCTTTCTACTCCAGTGGCCAAAGATCATAAAATAAAGATAAGTTTTCTTTCCTCCTTGCCCATTGAAAATTGTTACTTACTTTGGGTGAAAGGATATTTGCAAGGCTGCTTTTATGATATACAGCTGCTTTCACCTCGAGTCAGAGCATTTTAGAGATCAATTTTCACAGCACCAGTGGAAGACAAGGGATATATATCTGTTAGTTGCTCTGAATTTCACTTCTGACAGTGATTGAAATGGCTAAGACCACCTCTGCCCCAACACATTCCCACTCAACATCAGTTACCTGAAAAACGACTGTAGATTATCACAACAAAGTGTAGCTTCCAGGAATACCAAGGGCTGGTCAATTTGGCATCTGTCTCACTGGGATGAGGTTTGGACCACATTTTGTTAACATATGCATGAGACTGTCATAAAGGAGGAAAGGAAAAGCTGTACTGAGAATTATACACATAATAACTTTCCTCTTTCTTCTTTGTATATCTTGCTCTTTGCTTGAGTCTAGGGACTTTGTTTGCAATTTAGTTCAAGAGATGTTTATTAAGCACATACTATGACCTAGCACTGTACTGTCAGTGCTGGAGATACAAAGTATATTGGATATAGCCTCCTCCCTAAAGGAGTTTATAGTAATAAGGAGGGAGAGAGCAGGCAGGAGAACCACATAACTGTAGAGACTCAGTATGCATCTATCAATATGTTTGGTGTTGTCTGGCCATTAGCAGGGCAGGCTTTGGGGTCAGGCTGCCTACATGACCTTGGACAAGTTACTTAAACTCTTTATACCTCGGTTTCCTCTTCACTAAAATGAGAATACTATTTCCTTAAATGAGTAAACATATGTGAAGCACTTATAATAGTGTCTAACATGTAATAAACCCTTGATAAATATTAGCAATCATTACTAATATAATATTGTAATGAGAGGATTATGTGCAGACTTCTGTGGGAGCATAAAGTAGAGTCATTTTTTCAAACTGGATGGAGTCCCTGGAGAAGATGACGTCTGAGCTGAGTCTTGAAGAATCCATTGGTGTTTTCCAGAGGAGGAGAAGAGGAGGGCACTCAGAGGAAATCACATGTGCAAAGTGGAAGGAGGTGGGGAGGAGGGGACTGCTAGGCTCTACTTTACTTCCTAGAGTCCAAGGGAGTGGAGACCTGCAATGACCAGAACCTCTAGTCTGAGGACGGAGGGACAGGAAACAAGACCAAAGACAAAGGCAGAGGCCAAGACGTGGAGGCCCAGATGGTCACAGAGGACTACATCCTACAGATAGTCAGGAACCCTTGAAGAGTTTGCATAGCCAAACTAAAATTTCGGATTGATCACTCGGTTGGCTCTGTGAAAGGTGGAAGACCAAGGATAAAGACAAACTCTTGCAATGATCCAAATGAGAGAAGATGAATGAAGACATTTGCAGTAGAAATATAGAGCATGCCTCAGTTTTAACTCACTTGTCATTCACATAAAAATATTTCTTGAGCACCTCTTTTGTGTCACACCCTCTGGATATAGAGGAGAAATTAAGACTAACACCTGTTTACTCTTGTGAAGTTTATGGTATAGTAGTGGAGAAAGCTATTATCCAAATAATTTGAGAAGAAAGTATTTATTTATGGTTGTAATAGTCTATGAGGAAAGAGTATGGACTGTGGTAAGAGTGAGCAATGGGGGTATCAGAATAGCATCATGGTTACATGCAAGACTCTAAACTAGACTCTTGAGTTTAAATCCTAGCTCTGTTGCTCAACTGCTATGTGATATTGGGCAACTTACTTCTCAGTGCTTCAGTTTTCTCCTCTACAAATGGGGCAATAGTACCTACCTCCTAGGATTTTTATGAGGATTAAATGAACGCATATATGGAAAGTACTTAGAACAGAGCCTGCACGTGGAAGCACAATATATTTATTACCATCCAACCTGTTCTGGGAGGAGCTGTCAGCAAAAGCTTTTCTAGGAAGTATCAAGTAGGATGATTCTAGAGGGATAAATGTGAGTCAATCAGAGTAGATCATTCCAGACGGGCAGAAAGGCACAAGTGAAGACCCAGGGATGGGAAAAGCGTTGCTGTGTTCAAGGACCCAAGAGAAGGTCAGAATGGCTGGAGTTTAGTAAATGAGAAAAGTGTTTTGAGACGAGAGTAGAGAGCTGGGTGGAGGTAGATCACACAGAGCATTGTCAGATAGGGAGTTAGAATTCTTGAGAAGCCATTGATGAGTTTCAAGCAAGAGAAGAGCATGGTCTGATTTATGTTTTTAAAACAGAATCTTAGTTACAACATAAAGGAGGGAGAGAGAGGAGGAGCAATTGTTGGGGACTAATTGGGAGGCTATTTTATTGATATAATAAGAGTCAATGATGGCTTTGAATGGAGTGGTGGCAGTGGTGGAACTTGGCAATTCGCTGAATGTGAGAGGAGTGATAAGGGAGAGACTGGAATCAAGGATGAGTTCAGGTTTTCTTGCTCCTACAGCCTGGGCAGATGTTGATGTCCTGATCTGTCCAAAGAAAAATGCTGGAGGAGAAGTAGGTTAGGGATTTATAACTGGGATTGAGTTTGGCTGGGAATAACAGAAGATCTCCTACTAATGGTAGCGTAATAAGAAATAAGTTTGTTTCTTCCTCCAGTTCAAAACATTTGCAGGCTTATATGGGCTGGTGTGGCCCTTCACAGAGTAACAGACTCAAATTCTTTCTACCTTGTAACATCACATGTGTGGTTTTTGTTCCCAGGGTCACCTCATGGACTACTTGGTTCCTGATATTCCAATATTGCGTCCATATTCTGGCCAGTAGGAAGAAGTGAGGGGAGAAAGGAGCACTCCCTCCCTTTAAGGACACTTCCCAGAAGTTGTACATATGACTTCTGCTTCTATCCCTGTGATGGTTAATTTTATGTGTCAAATTGGCTATAGCATGATACCCAGATATTTGGTCAAATACTAGTCTAAGGGTTGCTGTGAAGGTATTTTAGGGATGAGATTAACGTTAGATTTTGAGTAAAGCAGATTATCCTCCATAATGTGGGTGGGCCTCATCCAATCATTTGGAGCTTCTTAAGAGAAAAAAGACTGATGTTCCCCAAGGAAAAGGGAATTCTGCCTACAGACTGCCTTCGGACTGGGTTGCAACATTAACTCTTCCTTGGGTTTCTAGCCTGCCAGCCTATCCTCAGATTTTGGACTTGCCAGTCTCCACAATCACGTGAGCCAATTTCTCAAATCTCTCTCTCTCTATATATATATATATGTAAGTGTGTGTGTGTGTATACACACATATGGTGGACATGAAGAAACTGAAGGAAAGGGGCAAAGATAAGATCAGTGAAGGAGAAGACCTCCACCTGGGGACATCATTTTCCGCAAAAACTAATCAAAGGGTTGAGGAAGCCGACATGACAAAGTACACTGAGATAGAGTTGAAGAAGAGGAAAGGGATTGTAGAACACAAGGAACAGAAAGTCAAGCCAAAGAATACAGAGGACTGTCTTTTCTACCTTCCAGAAAACATCTGTGTTTCCTCGGCAAAGAAGACCGAGGAGATGCTTTCCAATCAGATGCCGAGCTGCATCCCTGAGCTAGACCTAGGCATTGACACTAAAATAAAAAAATATCATTTCCACAGAGGATGCCAAGGCCCTGGCAGAGCAGCAGAACAAGAAGAAAGACAGTGAGACATGTCAGTCACATATATACACACACGCATACACACACACATCGTTTTGGTTCTGTTTTTCTGGAGAACTCTGACTAATACAATCCTATTGGACCCCATTGGACCATATGACTATGCACGGCTGTGAGGACGGCTGGGAAATGTGGTGTTAATTTTGATGGTCAAGTAGGCAACTACAGTTTAGGGGAATTGTTATTATGGAAGAGTAGAAGAAAGTGCAGGTTAATGAGGGACAACTGGCAGTCTTATCCACAGCTAACTATTTGAAAATTAGCTTCAACAGGTTGTATTGGAAATACTCATAAGATTTCCACATATGGAGTCGGGTAGTTAGTTCAGAAATGTGGACTTGAAGAACTGAAGAGAAGACGGAGATGAAAAAATAAAGTTGGTGGTCTCCAAATTATACATAAAGTTAAAGCTGTGGACTTGAATAAGATTCTCCAGGAAGAGAGTCCCGCATGAGATGAAACCTAACTCCGAGCTTGTGCAGCTTCAACATCTAAAGTTTGTATGCGGGAAGAGAGGTTGCAAATGAGCCTAAGCAGGTTGGCAAATGGCCATGGAGGAAGGAGGAAATTGTAAGTTGAGGTATGTTTAGAAGGTAAAATAAGTTGAATTTAGAAATTGATTAAATGTGAGGTTGAAGGAATGGTGAGTTTAAGATGACACCATAGTTTGTGTTGCTGGGGAGACAATGTTGTTATTCATGAATGGTGAATAGAAGAGGAAGAAGAGGTGTGGGGAAGAAGATAATGGATTTGAACATGTTGGACCTGTGAACAGCCTGGTGAAAATGCCCCAGTGGCCATTGGACGTAGGAGTCTGAAGCTCTGGGGAGGCATTGTGGCTGGGGGTAGCGACTAAGGGGTCATCAGTTTATACAGGTAAAAATTAAAGCTATAAGGCTAGGCTATGCGAGAGGGGAGGGGCAGTGGATGGAAGACAAAATTCTGAAATTAAAAGTCCAAAGAGGAATTCTTAAAGGAAGCCAAGAAGGCGTGGTCAGAGGGATGTCTTGGAAGCAAAAGGAATAGTTAAAATGCACCATTGAGGTTCCGTAACATAAAGATTAAAAAAGGTTCCTTAGAGTTGTCAATGAGAAAGGCCGTAATGGAATTGGTCACAGCAGTCCAGTATAGTGGAGAGGACGGAAGCCAAAGAGTAGTTGAAGAATAAAATGGTGAAGAAGTAGAAGGAGAGAGAGAAATCTCACTGGAGGTTGATTGGGGGCCAGATGGGAGGGGTTTGTTTGTTTTCATCTTTATGGGAGCTGCTTCATCATGTTGATAGGCAGAGGCAAAGGAACCAAAGTGAACAGAGTAAATGAGAGCGCTGTGTGGCTGACAGGCAGGGGAGATCAAGTTAGCTGAGCTAAGGTCAGAGAGATTCCAGGCTATGGCATTGAGTCATCCATGTGCCTAGGATGTTCACCTGGAAGGCAGTAAGACTTTGAGATAAATGGAAAAAGCAATCTCTATATACTCATGGCATTTAAAACAGTGCGATGCCCTTATGATATTGTAATAGTTGATTTGGTGATCCATTGATTATTGCTTCTGTGTTGTTTATAAGGTCTGCCACTTAATACAGAAGAAACGTTGGCTTCATTGAAGTTTAAGTGTAATTGTTCATTTGGGGCAAATTCTCCCATGATCCCTGTGCTTAATTCCTAATTTATTCCCATTCCACAACTCCACATCTTTGTTATTGAAATGATTATCTTGGGATGCAACCAATTCAGGTCTTCCAAGAAAAATCATTTCTAGAAATCCATTAGTAGGTTTAGTTCAAAAGTAAGAATTAAGGTAAATCTCCTGTCCAATGGGAGGATGAAACAGGGGAAGTAGTGGGCTGTTTGGTGGGTGACACTAGGGCCGGGGCTCACGGGCTGGATAACTAGACTCATTTCTTTTCTGATCAAATGCACCTTTGCCATTTTCCTATCAGATTCATCAAACACATTCAGGACACTTTTTCTACAAATTGCTACCTTTGTCTCAAATTAAGTAGTTTTAATGAGCTTTCTCTTTCTGTCCACAATGTCTGCATAATACCAAATTTGGGGATAGCATATTAATTATGCCATAATTATTAAGGCAGGAGGTGGCTTTTAATGAGATCTTGAAACACAACTGTTTCCTCTATGTCCAATCAAAATCCACACTTTGGTGCATTGACAGAAAACACTGAATATTTTTCTCAGTTCTGGGGAGATGAATCAATGAAGATTGTGATTATTCTAAAAACTGAAGTTTCTGATTGAACCTATTTTTGTGTTTTACAAGATGGGGAAATATTATTTTTTGGAAATGAATAATAACTACACCGGTCCCAAATAAAAAGAAATTCATGCAAATTAGTCCAAACTCGGTGTGAACAATTAATTCTGAACTACAACTAAGAAGATTTTTTTTCAGTTCTCAGTTTTATTGAGAGAAACCTGAAAATCTGTGAAAATGTATGCACTTGTTCAGCATGAAAGAGTTCTAGCAACAAAAACTTTTAACAGTGTAGCTAAGCAAAGAGCTGCTATTACCTTTTTAAACCCGAATAGATCCGTCAGATTTTTTTTTTGTTTTTTGCATATAGCTCAGAAAATTCAGCAAAATTTCTCAGAAATTACTTTCTCTCTATTTTTGAAAAGCTTATTGGTTTAAAAGTAAACAGAAACCAGGTCTTCCACCAGAGGAGTAAATGCTCAGATTCTAAATTATTGTTTTCTTAAAGTTCACCATCAAGATCTCTACATACAAGTATAGAGTAAACAGATGA
Source organism: Ceratotherium simum simum (assembly GCF_057802395.1). NCBI lineage: Eukaryota > Metazoa > Chordata > Mammalia > Perissodactyla > Rhinocerotidae > Ceratotherium > Ceratotherium simum. The sequence continues at coordinate 12,240,931 of NC_141937.1, read as the reverse complement.
CCATTTATCATAAATATAGAAATGCTTCTTACCTTGCCAAAATATTAAGAACTTTTGCTTGGTTGATCTCAGGTATTTTACTCATTCTATTTCCTACACACCTGTTTGCTTATAGATAGAATAAAAAAAAATTACAAAATGAGATAATCTAGACTTCTAAGCTTCCAAGGTAGTACCATAAATGAGATTAAACTCTATGACTATAAAAGATCCTACTTTTCCCACTCCTTTATCCCCCACAGCATCTAGCACTGTTGCTCAACTGGTGATTTAACTTGCTATATAAAGAAAATGCCATAAGTAATGGTTTGTTGGCCCCACTAACAACTCCCGTTAATTTAGGCTCTAGGATTAAGGAATCAGTAGCACCTCATTGGATCCCCAGCAGCTGGGACACCGCAGTCTTCAAATCAATTCAAACAATGTCGTGCCAAATGAATGACTGACCTGAAGCTGGTGAATTGAGATAGTCTTATGCATAAATTGCTTGAGTCCAAGGAGTTTGACTGATTGCTTTTTCCTTTCTTGTCACAGCATCTATGAACCAATCCCATCCCATAAAAGTCAACAAGGAAAGCGCTGACAGACACTGGTGTCAGGACTGAACACTGGGGACTCTGGGAAGTACTTCAGTGGGCCCTGGGTATGGAGTAGGCGTTGGAGGTGGAGACGGTGGAAAGGAAGTAAACTTTAGGCATCTAGGCAACTTGGACTTGATTCTAGGAGTACCGGAAACCCACTGACTATTTGAAACAGGAGAATGACATATGGAAATTTGTATTTGAGCATAAACTTGAGGGAACAAGACTGACGACAAGGAGATAATGTAGCAGTGTGGGGAGAGAGGCAGGCAGCATGAAAACTGGTAGAGAAAAATGAAAGTTTTAAGAAATATAACGCTAAGCCAAATTGGTAATGGAATTCTTAGTAGTGGGGATAGAGTGGAATCAAGGATTACTTGAGCAATTGCATGAACACTGATGTCTTTATCTGGCAGCAGAATTAAAATTTTACAGCTGAAGTAGAATTTCATCACATTATTGAAAAAGAGGCAGAAACAAAATCACAGAAGAGTGAGTTCTTAAAGGATAGGGACCATACCTGACTTCTGTGGTGTCCTCTGTGGAGATGTGGTGGGTGGTCTGTAAAATTCTGATATTCTCTCTACATTCATTCCTTTCCCATTGGGTATTGCCAGTTTTCCTATCATATTTTTGTCTCTCTGTTTCTTTTGTATTTTCCCAAACAAATATTTAGCACATAGTAGAAATTCCACTAAAATAAATTGGTGCATAAGTACCTCACATATTAAGATGAATTTTTTTGTCTGATATTGTGCATTCTAAATATTTTGCATCACACAGCACTTGCTGGGCAGTGGTTTGAGAAGAATTGGCAGTTCCTTATATAACATAGGCACCATTTCTTCTTCTATAACACTTATACCTAGGTATTGCAACCAGGATAAGAAAATGACTTAAGACATTTCAGCAATGAGGAAATATAAAGATTTTAAAAGCTGTGGTTCTTCATAAGTATAATTTTAATAACAACATTACCAATAAATGCCAGGCCTCATTTTACTATCATTATTAAAAAAAGAATATTAGCTCAATTTATTTGACTGTGATGGTAAAACTTATTTCCTAACATTGTGAGTGATCTTATTAACATTTTAGACAAAGTTATAGTCTTTCTTTTAAACAGATTATTATTATAAATCTGTCTCATTTTTAACATATCCAGGATTCAATATTATAAGCTGTCCATTTTCCCTGATTTCATAATGAAAGTAAATTAGAAGATAAGGTTTGCTTGGCATAAATTTGCTTTACTGAAAACTATTGGAATGTGCCAATGGTAAGACATATTTGAATACCTATTGTGACTATGATCACCATTATCTGACTTACATTTGAAAGGAATAGAAAGAAATAAAGTTTTTTATGTTTCCTTCAAAGAACTTCACTCATTCATTCATTGTCTCACCTGCTCATTCATTCAGGAAATATTTATTGAGCATCTACTAGATGTGGATGTTTCTGCCCACCTAACATCTATTCCCTCTTCTAAGAGCCCCCTGATTTCCTTTTGAGGCATTAACTTCCCTCCACTGTTTGAACCTTGGTTGGGTGGTGAATCAAAGAATCTCTGTCCCTCTAAAGAAGTCCAAGGGCTCCATGGAGTCTCCTTTCTTCCTATTTTTTCTTTCACCATCCTGGAATATCCAATGTGCTGATATAAGACCTTAACTTGGCCAGCTAGACACTCTTTTCCTGGACTGATAATCCTCGAGGAGAGTAACATACCAACAGAAAATTGGTTAGAACTGTTCCCCTCATTCCAGTATTGGTGGCAGGAAAGAAAGAGGTGACAGACTTTGAGTGTTTCCTGTGTCTGAAACCATCTAAGTGCTTCTTGATACCTACCTATTGCAAACCTACTCTCTCTGCCTTCTCTTTTGTTGTCTCTGTGAGTCCTTGTTTTTCCAAGAGCTTCCCTTTTTCCCTTAATTTAGCCAGAATTCATTTCTTTTTTTTTTTTTTAAAGTATATTGTTTGATTATTTTTCACACACACACGGTGAAACCATCACAACAATCAAGATAATAAAAATATCCATCACACCCCCCAAGTTTACATGTGCACTTTTTTTTTTTTTTTAATTTTTTGTTTATTGCAGTAACATTGGTTTATAACATTGCAAAAATTTCAGGTGTACATCATTGTACTTCTATTTCTGCATGGACTACATCATGTTCACCACCAAAATACTAATTACAACCCATCACCACACACATGTACCGAATTATCCCTTTCACCCTCCTCCCTCCCCCCTTCCCCTCTGGTAACCACCAATCCAATCTCTGTCCCTATGTGTTTGTTTATTGTTGTTATTATCTACTACTTAATGAAGGAAATCATACGGTATTTGGCCTTCTCCCTCTGACTTATTTCACTTTGCATTATACCCTCAATGTCCATCCATGTTGTCACAAATGGCTGGATTTCGCAGAATTCATTTCTGATGTTCACAGTCAAAGAATCCAAGCTAATAAAGACATAAACTCTGAATCTGAGGAGGTTTCAGTCTAGTAAGTACACACTAGATCTTTAGATCAGAATACTTTGAATGATAGTGGATATCATGTCCCCTCCAGCATTCTAGTTTTCAAGCCACCAGCATTCTTGGTTTGTCAAATACCAGAAACACACAGTCCCCATGTACTCACTACACAGTAGGAACCCAGCAATGTATTTCTGAGTTGCTCTGTTACTTCAGGGGAGTGGACGTATAACAGGTAAAGCATGAAGCAAGGATTATTTCATCCACATAACAATATTAAAATAACTTTAGATCTCCTCTAGCTCTAAGTAATTGATGGCAGACGCAATCTGCTACCACAAAGACCAAATCTAACCACTCAACAAGTTAATGTGCAGATCAATTTAATTTTCTTACCAAAAAAGGCTACTTTATATTATTTTTGGCATTTGATTACATTAAAAAGATTTAAATCAAAGGAGCCAGAACATCCAATATAATTTAATAAGAAACAAATCTATTACAGTGTATAGTTTCATTGCTTTGAGGAGATAAGGAAGAGTATGTTTAACTTTTTTTCTAAATGGATGTTACTGGACCACTTTTTCATGCAGCCTCTGCACTAGAGTTGAACAAGATTTTTGCACAAATGCCAATAATGGTTTTAAACAATATAAATACTTGTTTGAAGATGGACACTAATGCCCTCTTTGGAACTATTGTGGTCTATCAGGTCAATAATATTCATTTAAAAAACTTTCCAAAAGTGTTTTCTTACAATAGCCCCTGAAGATAATTAAAGGACCATTATGGTCTCCCGAGTCAATAATCTATGTTTTTAATACATACCCCAAAATTCATTTCCTTTTCTATGTCAATGTCTGTTTCAACTATTTCAATTAATTATTGTTAAGAGGAAGAGTTGTAATCGGTTTGAACTTTAACTGTTATTCATCATACAGTTCTCATAACAGGCTCCTTCTCTTGATATGTTAAGCTAGATCGTTACCCATGGGTTAGCACAATGGAAGATGGAAAAAGTCATGTGTCAGAGTGTACTAAGAGTAAATATTTCTGAAGAAAAGAAAGGACCTTCTACAACAACAACTTGGAAAAATTGGGCCAAAGCAAGTTTTGTGCTCAATGGGCCAGGTTGTTGCAGATAATTTCAAATTTTCTGGATTTTTTTTAAAACTTAGTTTTACAAAATGGTTATATCAGAAATGTTAAATCTGGCCAAACAACACAAGCATGACCAACAGGCTCAAAATAGCCTGTTTTGAGCTATGATTTCACATTTATTTGATTTGTGATTATAAGAAACACCTTAATGTTTAAAATACAGACATTTTAAATATAGTTTATATATTTAGTCTCTGACAATTGAGACCAAGATTGCTTATACTTGTATAGAAACTCTGCTTAGATTTTAGGGACTAAATTGTTGAATTTATTCTGGAGGGAAGTACTGACGATTTGAAATAAGGTTACATTTATTTTTTAAACATCTTGTTTGTATGTATGTATGCATGATTTAGAGTGTTGGTATTCTGTAATTTAACTGTATGATTTTATGCCTGGTGCACTTTGGATGCTCATGAAAATGAGATGCCTGTTCTCCTTGCTTCTCTGCTGAACAATATTTCAATAAATATTTTCTTCCCCTTCCTCTCTATTGTGGTTTTCTAAAAAAACCTTTTAGCTTAATTATTTAACCTTGGCTTATTTTGCTGGATGGAAAGAGGCTAGCATTTCTGCCTAGCCCTGTTGTTTGAAGCTGACAAGGTTCACAATTTCAATTAAGCTGGATTTTCTAATCTGCTGGTCATCCCCTGCTGGCTGCAGTGAAATCTCAAAAACAGGGCAGCCCATGGGAGCTGTGAGAACTCATACAACTGTGTGATGAGGAAGGGGAGATGGATCCTGGAATGACCTGAGTCTGTAGCATGAGGGGGAGGTGATGTGGCTGGGAGAGGCACTGGGAGTCTTGCCTTAGTAGGAAGACTCATGTTCTTTGAACTGGGCACAGAAGCCAGTAGTTGTGGCTAGTTCAGGACCTGTAGGAAAATAAAGACCAGTGCAACTTTCAATCCGAGGGCAATGTCTGACTACATAACCCCATGCTCTGGTTGGCACCACCTCATTTATCTTATAAGATCTGTGTTCAGGTTAGCAAGATCAATCACTGAAATTAGAATCTTTGGCACAATTCATTCATTCATTCAACAAAGACTTATTGACGGCTGGCCAGGTACCACACTCTACAAATTTGGGGAAAAATGGTGAGCAAAGACTAGCTGTAGCCCCCGGCTATCATCGAGCTTCATGAGAGAGACGTTTATCAATGTATCAAAGACAAAAATGTAAAATTACAATAATAATAAGGAGAGGTAGTAGGTAGGAAGAGCTGTAGGTCATTGAAGGCTGCCCTAGGAAATATGGGTTTGGGTGGGAGCTGATGGATTATTATAAAAATAATGCTAGTATCAATGCTAATATTTATAGTGATAACATACATTCAACTTTCATTATGTTTTGGGCACTGTTTAAATGTAGTAGTTCATCTAATTTTCAAAGCAACTCTGTAAGGTAGGTATTGTAGTTAGCGTCATTTTACACAAGAGAAACGGGCACAGAAGATTAAGTAACTTCCCCAAGGTCACACAGCTGATAAGGGAGGAAGTGGAATTTGAATCAACACAGCCTAGCTCCAAAGTTCTTGCTCTTAACCATTACGCTTGAGCCTTCTAAGCAAATATGATCTGGAATTGTAGGTCCTCTGCCACCAGAAAATCATTATAATAGTGAATACTTATAAAGTACTTTCTCTTTGCCAGCCACTGTTCTAAAGCTTCTGATTGTGCTAACTCATTTAATCTTCAAAACAATACTTCCAGATGGGTTCTATTATTATCCCTGTTGTACCAGGGAGGAAATTTTGAACTGCTCCCAGAATTCTTGTTCTGAATCACTTTGCTATTCAGCCTTATACTAAGTAGGTGAAAGTGCAGGATCCTTCTAATCATGTCATGACAGGGGGTCAGTAGTCTGTTTGGGGACAAAGGATGCCGTGGAGTGCTGTTTATGAATAGCTGGAGAGACCTGCAAGAGGATGGGTTAAATTGTATTGAAAAAAAATTTGCTTCAATACTGTAAATATTTACATAACCTCACATGAATAATGGGATTTTGTGATAAAGAAGAGGCTATGGAACATAGCCATGGATTAAAAATGTAACTCTATAGACCAGCCTATTGGAGTAGATACGTAAGGAATAAGTTTATACACAAAGTAAACCAAAGAGGATCCACTGACTCTAATAATCTAATATCTTTGAATCTGGGCAAAGTCTTCTGAAATAATTCTCTGAAAAATCAAATGATTTTTAAAATATTTGACTTTTTGTATATCTTAAGACACTTATAAACAAAGCTTATAAGTGTTGTAATACCATATTAACCAAAGGGATTCATTACAGGCATGATGACCATTTGGTTTTCCATAGAATTAAGTGAGAGCTGTGTTATCTGCAATTTTAGAATGTAAAACAGAAATATTTTATTAGTTAATATTTGTGTCTGCAATTTCACATTCTGTACACAATTTCAAAACAAGTCACCAGAGACAATACCCATAATACTGTATTTTCTTCTAATAATAGATTCACATACTTTTTTAAAAAGTTTAATGTTCAAAAGAAAACACTACTGTCATGTTAAAGCTTGGCTCATTGCTTTTGAACTGATATTCACAGAGTAGATGACGGTCATGAAAGGTCACCATATGGCATCAGTGGGGACAACATAAGGGAGAAAAACTGAATATTACCTGGATATTAATGGAACTTCATTTGCTGCCATTAGTCTGTAATTGGTCTTTACACACCTGGGAATAAGAAGTTCTAGTTCTGATGATTTAAGATTCACTACTCATACACCATGAGGTTAAATCTTTTAGCAAGAGCTGGTTCTTACCTACTGTCGGGCTAAATGTAGCCATGAAATAGAAAACTGTTTTCTGTGAGTCCTTGGGTTGGTATAAATCTATTTATATGTTTCCTCTTGAAGTGGGAAGAAAATTCACATCTCTCTCTCATGACATATGACTGGGGCTGGGACTGGGGAGAAACAGGAACTGAGCCATGGCCCCAGGTATTTGCCTCGAGTTGATCCTAGACCCCAACTGGCTTGGGGTGATCCTAGACCCCCAAGCACCCTTGAAGGGTGGAGAAGGCTAAGTTTCTTCCAACTGCAAAAAGGAAGATTCAGCTCCGTCTGTGTAAATTCAAATCCAGATTTTCAGTGGTAAAACATCTTATCAGGGTGATTATTAATTTCTTAGACTTCTGTTATTCAGTTTCTAAAGGGTCCAGATTCCAAATCAAGAAGTTAGGAAAATCTGAGTTACAGACACATACAAGTGCATGTATGGGATCCCACAAGACATACATACTACATTCTCTTTACATACTCAAATCTAGAGATGCATTACTATGCAGTTGATAGACATGTTCTTAAAAGACGTCTGCCAACTCTCTAAGATATTTGGGGAATATCACTCCCTCTGTTACAAGAAAGTTATAATCCCAGACCCTAAATCCCAGGTTTGCTGTCACTTGGTCCTGGTCTCTCCCAGGTGACAGGTAGCTCTCAGTACACATTTGAAGAATGAATGCAAATATATTTGGACTTGGTACCTGGTAGGCTTCTCATAGAAAAATGAAGATGCACAGAGATAGAGCAAGTCATGGAAAAAGGTAATTTTTAACATGTATTTAAGTAGAAAGACTCATAAATATTTTCTCTATGAATAGCACGTAAATTGACTTTTTCCATCATTATCAGATTATTTCTAGCTTTTGAAAAAGTCATTTTAAAAAATCAGTTTAAAACCAATTGCAAAATAGTTGTAAAGACCTGTCTTCTTTCATCTTATCGGCTAGAATTTATGAAGCCATCTCCCTCTTCCTGTAAGTGACTATCTCAGAAATTCCCAGACCTTTACTTAAACCATGTGAAAATAAAACCCAGGCACGGTATTTTTATCATGAGAGACATCTTTCTTTCTACCTCTTTCACTATATTTGATCATGGACAATGAGATATATAGATGTATAGAGACATGTAGGTTGGCCTTTCCACAGATAAAATTCTCACTAATATTTTGTCCATCATTCATCTTGACTATTTTGATTCTCTTCTGGTTGATTTTTCCCATCTCATTTCTTTCCCTCATGCCCATTCTGAGGATTTCTGCTCAGACTACCAATTTTTTCTTTCTTCTTCTTCTTTTTTTTCTATCAGTCCTGACAAAAGCCCATGAATTTCCGTAGAGCTGGCCTTTTTTGAGAGAGTATTTCTTCTTCAAAACACTGAGGACAGCCCATTTATATTTGGTTATGAAGGGATGATTTTTCTTCGGTAGAATTACCTCTTCCATCACGAGAAGAAAAACAGCTCCTTCCCTTCCTACTCAAATTTTAATACAGAAAAAGTTTAACATAGATCTGTTGATAGACGGTTGAATCCATAGTAAGCCACACATTCACTAAAAGAATTCATGAGATTTACTGAGTCAGTAATTCCTATTTTACTCAATATTCTGAAAAGTAAGGACTGAAAGCAAAGCACTGAGCTTTGTTTTATAATAATGATTTTGGGGTTGTTTATGAGGGTCATGTTTGAATTACATATTCTTTTGTGCTCATAAATCAGAGGGAAATAGTAGCTACCGCTGACTCATCAACTTTTTTAATTCTGTGAAGCAAATCTCTCTGGAAAAATGAATATTAATAATTAGACAATATCCAATTAGGGGCCATAGGCCAGAGCTAATCCCTCAACTGAAAAATCCACAAAGCGCATGTAATAGTAGAAACTTAAGTTAACAAACGCTATTAACATAAAATTAATGATAATAGTATAGTGTGAAGGATTTCAGCCCCCTTCAACTAAGAGCCTATTGACATAATTTTTTTTCCTCAGAAATTTTCAGCATAAGACTTTAATATTGCCCTTTGAAACAAACATATAATCTTCTTTTTACATCAGTTTAAGAATTTGTATTTTGATCAATTCTTAAATAGGAGCACTTCTTCCTCTCAAATGGAGAGCACATTTAAGTCTATATTTCCTTTTATTTGAACAGTTTGTTTCCAACAAACTAAATGAGGAATTGCTCCATTCCTGACTGACTTTGAGGTACCCAACAGATTATCATAATAATTTAGAGTTTTATTAGTATATCCACTTGCTAAAGACTTTTATATCCATTATCACAGTAGTCTTTAAATGGAACTCCATCTTACAGAGAAGGTTGTGGCTTCTCTGTGGCTGTGATTAAATGAGTCATACAAGGTCACCAGTATATATCAGCTGAATGAATTTTGGGTGGCAGAATGAGTCTTGAGTTGACATGGTCTCTCCCCTATTCATCACCTCCATAATTTCCTCTTCTTACCAGGGACCTGAGGAGACTCCCCATGGCTTTGGTCCCTCATCTTGACCCTTGACTTGGCGAAATGGATGGAAAATGAAAGAGGCAGGAGAAGTAATGGAAATAAAGCCAGTTTCCTTCAATCCATGCCCATGTTTCCATTGGAGCTAGTCTAGGGATTTTCTCGTCTCTTACAATGAAATAATATAGTTTCATATCCCTCTCCTTCATCTTTCTGGAAACTGTGCAGAATATTGGGGCAGATCTGAAAAATACTTATATATCTTTCTTATAGACGCAAAACTGGAAACTAATCCTCCATATTTCAGTTTTCACATATAAATAAAACTCACCAAATGTGACTGGGGGGAAGGTATTCATTCAGCATCTGAACAATAAAAGGAAAAGCGCTCCAAATATATTAAGGCCTAAATTATACAGTACACATAAGTAGACACAGGCAAGAATAATCTACAAACTGTTCCCTTGATGTATAATTCAGTACACAGATGCTTTTTATCTCACTAAACCAGAATTCAATAAGAAGTGCTAGAGCTTCATTATTAACCAAATACCTCCCAATAAAATGCTGATGCCACTTTTCAGTTCCCTAATTTAGGAATTATTTTCATGGCTACATTTTGAGTGTGCTTGATTTTTTTTCTTGAAAACAAATTTCTATGGGATGCAAATGTCATACTTTTAGTCTGAGCCTTTCTTTTTGAAATGAGAGTATCTATTCATTTTGGTTGTCAAAAGTCCTCAGCTCTTCCAAACTAGAGACAAAGAAAGGGAAGATATAATTTTATTTTATCCTTTCCATCCATTTTCCCACGAAGTTTCATAAAATCTTTATTTTAGCCAATACAAAAATTTAAACTTGATAGTTTAAAAAATGCTGATTTGAAACAACAAAGAAACACCAATTTTAGCCCATCGGATTGGCAAAACTTAAGAAGAATGATAATGTTTGTGTCGGCCTGGGTGTGGAGAAATGGGCATAATTACACACAGCTGGCAGGACTTTAGAATTGGTACAGCGTGTCTGTGCAGCAATTTAGCAACATCTGTCAAAATACATTAAAATGCACCTAGCTTTCAACCCAGAAACTCCACTTCTAGGAATTCCTAAGGAAAGTATTAAAGATGTGTATAAAGATACTTGTCCAGAGATTTTTCTTGTGCAGTCATTTATAGCAAGAAAACTTACCAAAATATCCAATAATAGTGGATTAGTTAAGCAAAGTGTGGTACATCTGCATTATGTAAAAATTCATGTTGTATGTGCAAGAGAGTTGGACATGAGAAAATATTTACTATTTTTGTATAGTATTTTTAAGTGAAAAAGGAGTTTGTAGAAGAGGACACACAATGTGATGCTGTACAACTCTAAGGAGATCTATTTCTGGAAAAAAAATACACCCAAATGTTATCAGTGGTTTTATCTGTGTAGTAGATGTCAGAGGAGTTCTTTCTTTCTTTTTTATTCTCTTCATTTCCTCCCACTTTCCTTCCCTTCCTTTTATTCTTTCCTCCTAATCTTCTTTGTTGTAAGAAAAGTTGGAATAAGCAGACAAGATTACTGCTTATCTCCACTGGAAACTATGCATTGTTTAGAGCACACTTTCCTGTGTTATCTGATTTTAGTCTCTCATTGCCTTTGAGTTATTTTACAATTCTGTAAGTTGTAGATAACTGAGAGCAATGCAATTTTTTTTTGTCTTTAGATGTACAAATTAATTCTGTCCAGTGGAAGTTCAATGGTCAGCCCTTCTTTCTGTCGGCTAAACCAGTTTGGTGTCCATTTGTAAATTCATTTCAATATTCCTTTACTTCATATAAATTTGTGCTTCCTTGAGTTCTTCTTTGAATTGGTTGTAACATTTTGTTTGGTTCTCTCATTTAATTAACAGGTTAAATAAAATATCTGACAAGTGTTCATTTTATATCTATATGAGATGCACGGTTTTACCTTTCTGGAAAATTACATTTTAACATAGGTTTCCTATTTTTATAAATTGAGCATGTATAACTTTTTTATTAGAAAAACAAAATAACACTAAATGTGATTTAAAAGAATAGATTGTGTTACAGTCCAGTATTACAATGTCAACGTAGTATTTTTAAAAAACATCTCACATCCAATTTTCTTAAGGTCTCTACAAATAAATTTAATAAACACTTATTGAATGCATAGTATTTTTTGGCCAATAGGCTACATTGGAGAGTGTAAAGATAATAAGACCAGGGCCATAATGTTAAACATCTTATAATATCTACTATTTTTACACTAAATATCAAAATATCTACTATTTCATTATTAAATATCTTAAAATATCAACTATTTCAATATCTACTTACTCAAAATGGCTTTGGCCATTTTTGGCTTAATCCCTGCACGACATAAACAACATAATTCAGAGAAGCACAGTGGCTTTTAAGACTCAGCAGTTTTGATTTACGGAATAGGCACCAGCAGGTTCTCAGAGTCTTACATATTCACAAAGTGCTATTTGCCTTCCGAATCCATCCATTAACGTATAATCTATAATAGAGCCAAGAGTTAGATATGGAGGTAATAAAAAAGAATAAGACATCTGACTTCGGGCAGGGGAGGCAATTCAGCTGTGATTATGCTTAAAATATAATACATACTAGGTTGGAGAAAATACCGGCTGTGGTCATCCCAGAATTTGTTCCAATAATAAGTAATCTTTTGTGCATACAAAACGTATCTTTTCTTTTTCTTGGCCAAAGTCCATACTATAGAATGAGAATACGGAGGGAGATGTTATTGTGGGGTGTTTGGGGGACCTGCTCCTTCCCCGTTCCCTTGGTTTTCATGAGAAGTTTGCTCTATACTCTTCTTGCTTCCTGCTCCTCCCTTACTCTTTCTTTTGGAGAGAGGGCAGGGGGCAGATGCGTATTGGCCAGTAGCACTAAGCGCATGGCTTTTCCTGCACAGGAAAGAAACATCAGAAGGGATGAAGAGCTCGTTTCCCTGGTCGGGATGACTGGGTGGCCTCCACAGCAGCAGCGCTGGGGAGCTCTTTGGTCTGGAAACCTGGCTTCATGGCAAAAGTGCTACTTCTCTTCCTCAGTAATAGCTGGTTGGGTGCAGGTTGCTGCCATCTGACTTTCACGCACCAAGCATCCCATTTTATAAGGGCAAAAACAAGAATCCAGCACAGGCATCACTGGATACTCATCGTTAATAGAACGTATCATCCCAGAACTCTCATGGCGTCCTGGGAAGGGAATCAATATTAAGCAAAGGTAAAGTCTTAATATATGTACATAATTAGATTAGTTAATATCTAATGACATCACTCTTTCTAAAACCCCTAAATTAACTATCTCTGATTTACTCTGCAAGATCTAGAAATAAATAATTGACACTCCTGTATTCACAAGGCTGTATTTGGTTTCCCAGATGGATGCAGTTCCTAATCCAGCTGGTTTGAAGTATAAACTCTACGAAGAAGCTGCCTCTCTATTTGAATAGTCTTTGGCTTTGATAGCGTTTCATATTGTAGATCTTACTCTTTGTGACTTTGGATAGAAACAAATCTCTTTCAATTTCCCCAGCTCCAGGAGCAAGCATTTTAACCACAGAGGTCTCCAGAATAAATATAAAATATATTCCATAGCAGGCAGAAAACCATCACCAAGATTTCCAGAAACTCCTCTGAATGCTCTTTGAACATCTTGAAGTCTTTAGCTATGAGATGTGAATGCATTGTTAACCTTCAACTAAAATTTTTGGTTAGCCTCTTGTACTTCATCCTTCTCCTTTGTTGACCAACTGAACTCTCTACTTAGCATTTCCTGTCAAATCTGAAGGGTGGCATTTTGGTTACTTCTTTTAATTATTTCTCTGCGTGTGTTTTTAAAAATTGTTCTAGAATTTTCACATTAATATCCCATTTCATAACTATAACTTTTAACTGATTTCTCAATTTTTACAGTTTTTCCTCTGGAAAAAAGTAGTATTTTTAAACTATAGAAAATCTGGAAAATACTGAAAAGAGAGGGGAGGAAGAGAGAAATTGCCTGTTATTTCTTAACTGCTATTAACATTTTTATGTACATTCTTATGAGCTTTCCCCTAAACTTATAATATTTTAAAAAATATTTTCTCTAATGGTGCTGTGTATAGATCTGTGTTACAAAAGTGAACTAAAAGGATCAAATTTGCTGCTTCTTAACTGGCCCTCCAGCTCTGTGATCCCTGCACTTATTCTTCTATCCATCAAAGACCTGTGAGAGAAAAGGGACACTGAAAAAAATAGCGAATAACTTTTTTTAAAGTTTATGCATGGCTGGACGTTTTTGCTATGTTTGCTTGTTAGTTTGTTTTTTTCTGGCCCAAGGTGGGTGGTATTGCTTTAATAGTCAACTATTCCTTTAAATGTGCCCAAAAGGTGAAATTTGAGTGGAATAATTTCTGGAATTTCAAGTGATATGAATTTTTTATTAAAAAATAATTCTTTTTCTTATTTTAAAAAAGAAATACATGCACATTACTGAACAATCAAAAACACAAAGGAATATTTTTTTTAAAAAAGCAGTGAAACAAACAAGCAAACACCAAACAGGATATCATCTATCACCCATCTACTCAGAAAAAATCAATGTCTCTCCTTCAAATATACTTACTTCTTCCATCCATGAATATTTATTAAAATATGTGCTTTGTGCCAGATTGTCTTCTAGGCATGGAATAATTCCCTGCTCACAAGGAGCTTACATTCTGGTGGAGAGAAACAGACTTTAAACAGAAAACAAATTATGAGCAAAATAATTTTACTTTTTAATTAGATTGTTATGAAGATAATAAGTAGGATGTATATATAACAAGAGGATATCTCTCTCTCTCTCTCTCTCTCTCTATTTATCTAATGTGGGAACATGTATTTTCTGATTCGTAACTTCTTTGAAATTCTTCTCCTTCCATTAAGGGAAGGGGAACTATATTCCCTTCTAAGGGGAGAAGTAGGGACAGTTTCAGAAATATCTTAAAATCATGGAAACATGGCTGGTTGATGTCAATCAAATCAGTTTTTGTCTCAGTTCCTTGTCTGTTCAGAAGTGACACACATTCATTTTCTCTTAATTTAGGACCCATAGGAGGATTTGAAAGGTCCATGTACCTCCTAAAATAGTTGGCAAACTTTTATATTTGCAGTGTCTAGGGTGAGAGTCTAAAGATTTCATTAAAGTCTCAAAGAAATCCATCCATAAACTTACACTTAAGAACTCCTGGATGTAGTGTCTAATGCCCACTTTTACTCCAACATTCTATGACATCTTTGCTGCAGGAACATCCTGACAATAGCGGGATGCATCAATATTGATGCTAACATCACATCTGGTACATTTGGATCAGTTCAGGGTTGGAGCAGTATTTCAGTGTTTCAAGTAAATTCTGTTTCTAGTTTTCTTTTGAAAATCTGTGTCTCTTCTCTGTTTTGGGATCCTCTAATCTCTGCATATTTTCATTTGCAGAGTGGCTTCACTTGTACAGTTGCTGTATGAATAAAAAATCACATACACACATACTCATCTAAGTTCTGATGAATTTAAAAAAAAGAACTAAACATGGCTGCACAATCATATGCTATCATCTGGAATATAATAATTTTAATTACTGATCACAAAACAAATAATGTATGTGTATGTTGAAGGCTATGAAAATGAGAAGCAGCTGCCTTTAATCCTTACTAGAACAGTCAGAGGATGTGTAAACAAACAAACAAACAATAAACAAACAATGATGAAAGTAGCCTTGTCTCCAGAGTCGTGCAGCAGATTCCTTTATGTACATATTTTTTATCCGGAAAAATAAATGAAACCATCTCCTTGTAACTCATTCTTCCCAGTGGAAAATCTAATCAATGGTAACTGTGTTTATTTATGCAGAGCTTTATACCTCGTTGACATTCTCAAAATGACATCTCCAACATCCAGAAGGAAAACTCCCCAATACATGTCAAGGAATTTAAAGTACCTTCCTACTGACATGTATTATACACTGAAACCAACACTGTGTCCAAGAAAAATGTTAGTATTCCTTCACTGATGTGTCATGCATGCCCATTCATTTGTTTCTCTAATACTGACTGTTGGCATCAACTTCCCTTTCCTTAAATTAAAAATCAGAGAATTCCCGATTTCAGATTAAGAGAAGAAAAATCATAGATGCATGAATTTAGTGATGAGGAAGCAAAAGCCATAAGAGCTCAAGATGGATATGCTCTATCTCATTATGTTAGTAACTACTATTCCTTGCGTGGGCAGGTACAACTCACCCTATAATCTATGTGCGTATCAAATTTATGTCTGTTGATTTATATTTAAAAGCCACTTTAAATGCTCTCTTGCTCAAACTCTATGAGGGTAGGTATCTGGTCTACCCTGTTCACTGTTAAGTTCCAAGTATTAGCATAGTGCCTGACATCTACGGCGACCTCAAGAGTAATTATTTGAAAGAATAAATAAATGAGTGGATGAATAAATGAGTTAATTAATGACTATACTAGGAGATATTTCCCAGTTAAGACTTTCAATGACTTCTTTAATTTCTATATTGTATAAATGTATATTTTCGTGATATCAAGTTCTCAAAACTCACTTATATACTCTAACGATTCTTTTATTAGAGAGTCCCTTTTTCTCTCTCGGTTTCATCAATAGCTGCAGTCAACTAAAACTTTTGTGTGATATCTCTATAACAATTCATTTTTTATTTAGATATTGAATGACTGGGAAATGTTACAAGCTTCTAGCTGCCAAACATGCCTAACATTATAGGATGGTGTTGGTAAGCAGTGTGCAGTCTGTACAATTATTCTGGAAGTTCTTAAATCATGATATAAATCATGCTTTAGCATGATTTAAGGGTGACTGAGGAAGCCAGAACCAGGAGGGGCAAGAGTCTGGGGAAACTTGCCTGGTTCTGGAGCTGGCCATCAGAAGTCAATGGATTTGTCCAAAGGCACTTGGGGAGCTCCAGCTTGATTTGGAGAGGAATGGAAACCAGTGATATAAACTGGTGGTTGTAGCAGGAATGCTGGCAGCCCAAGATGCTCAAAATTAAGGAGGTGATGATTATGTGATTTCAGGGCTAGGGCCTAGGTAGGATGCTACAAGACGAAGGCTGACCTCATAACAAGACATCAATCAGAGCCTGTATTTCAACCTGGATCACTATAACACGGTCTAGGGGCAGGCCACAATCTAGAGGAGGGGGCGCATAGGCACCAAGGGGAAATTCAAGATCTGCCCTACACCAGCTCTATAATACTGAGCCTATTCCGGATGGCAAGGCTAATTTCACGTAGAAAGGCTAAGGGTCTCAATCGGCCTCCTGCTCAATTCCAGAATGGCTCAGGGACCAGGAAGGGCTCACCTGCAGGTGAAGGGCACCGGGTGCTACAGCTGAGGTTTGAGAAAGGCAAGGACCGACAAAATCAATCCATCAAGAAGTTAGCACCAAGTCTAGGTACTGAGAATTCTCATCCATTTGTAAAGAAGCTCTAAATATGTGTAAACATGTCAATTTTCAGCCCAACACCATACATTTCACAAAAAACATATTTCTCTTCAGGCTCCTCCCCAGTTGAGTGTTCATATAGGAGCCTGTCAAAGAAAAAACAAATCTGGACTTAGTAAGGATAGATTTTTATTCAAAAGGATTATTGCAAGAGGAGAAAAGGGACTATTGCAATAGAGCGAGGGGACTATTGCAATCAGGTGAATGCCGTGACCTGATGTGACCTAACGGTCTGCAAGTGTCTCGTGAGTCAGGTAAAGGGTTTTCTTTTATAGAGAGGAGTACACAAAGCTAGAAAGAGCTGAGTGTGAGGAAGCGGGATGGATGAAAGGGTGGCACGATCTGATGGTAGATTAGAGACTGTTTTACCCCAAGGCCAGCCTGTTCTCAGGAAGTGTTGTCTGCTGATCAAACTGAAGTTGGGCTAAAGTTCAGGCATCTGGGGGAAGGAGAGACATTTACCCAAGTTTGGTCAATAAGTATTTTGTTTAGAATGATTAGCAGTTCAGCTAATTATTTATGAGATAAGAAAGGGAATTTTGAGCGTCTGCATCTAGCCTTGTCATAGATAGACAAGGGGGCAGGCATCTGTGAGTCTATCTAAGTCGTCTGAAGAAGGGTGCTTCTTTTCCATAAGCTGTTTTCCGGAACATAAAAGGGTGGAGGGATTCCTTTAACTTTCACTGATCACGGGGCTCAGGTAAGATTCAACAATTGTCAAGCTCAACTCTGGGACAGACTTTTCTTTGGTAAGAACTCACTCCACTCCACAAGGGGCATGGGAGCTGCTACAAGTCCCAGCCTCTGCTTCAGGCAACTCCTTTCATTTCAGGTCCATGTGGTTCTAGCTGCCCAATGAAAAGAGGAGAAGGGAGGATATTATTGAAGTGACTGCTGGAAGGTCTTGCTTATTAGCCCACTCCCTGGGCATCAACATGGCCGAATGTCTAGCCATCCAGACCACAGCAAGTAAACTGCCAAACTTACATGAATTTATGAAATTCTCTTTCTGCTGCATGCATTTTTCAATAGCGAAATTCAATTATTGGGCTAAACATATTGACAAAATTCAGAATGTTGATACCATGAATACTAAATTTCTGGATAACTGACTGAATTCTTTCTCTCTTTTTCATCTTAATACAGAGTATTGTCTTGGCTAAGGTCATAAAAGTTACCCTTATAGTGATCTAATGGTACATAAAAGAAAGGAAGTGATATTTGTGTGCAAACAAAACCATCAAGAAATGTAGTGGCATTTTTTTTCCTGAATACATTTAAAAAACAAAGATCCATATGCTGCCAGGCCACTGGCCTGGGAGGCAAGAGAGGCCAGCTCAAATACAAATATACTGTTTGATTAAGAAAACACTTTTTTATTCACATAAAGTATTTATTAGGTATTGGATTTTATAAACTGTTTGGTCCCGGAGTCTTTATTTTAAAAAGGTTATTCTGAATGCATTACCATGTATCCTGTGGAATATTTCACATAAAAGGAAGCAGAAAATGTATAAATGTAAACAGGCTAATTGTATGCAGATATAAATTATGGATGTTGGTCTTATGAAAAAGCATTGCTGGTTTGCAGGGGTCTTACTCAGCAGTGCTGCATCTTGCCTAAGGGGATATTTAGTATGGCTGTGATGTGCAGAATTTAAAACAAAACTTTAAATTCTGGAGAATAAAATATAGCCCAATTTTGCTAAGACCACACTGTTGGGAGAATGAGGTTTTTAGTTTGTTTTATTGCCATCGACGTTGACACTCATTAGCTCTGTTATCCCCCGTGTGTTCTCGTCTGCAGATGCTGTGCAAATGTGAAGGATTGGTAAGGACCGTTTATGGTTATGTGATGCTTCATGGTAGTCACGGCAGGTGACACTGTCTCCAGTAGTCTGTGTGGTTTTCTTTGCTCAAGTGGGCACATTGTACTCACAAATATAGATAGGATAGGGAGACATCTGGAGTCTCAGGTGACATAGGTTACTAAGGCTTCTTTCTTCCCCCATTCACAAAACGAATTCCAACAGGAAACATATCAAGGGTGCCTAAGACTAAAGACGGTCAAGTTGAATGGTACCAATGGAAAGAATCATATGATTACAGCTCATGGTGGATAATTCACCATGCCACCACAGATTTTTATCTAAGTTATACCAACAAGCTTAACCTTGAGTTAAAGACACTGCCCCATCCCATCTCAAAGGACTGAGGAAATATGGAAAATGAACAACTTCATAAGCGTAAAATAATTGGCCTAATATTTTATGATGCATGACACAAAATATTAGAGAGATTTATGTGGACAGCATAACCCTATAGCTGACATATGATGTAAACTCTTCATAGTAAATAATTGAGTAGCACGAGGCTTACTTTCCAGGTGTCATCTACTTGGTAGTCCAGTCAAAAAGCATAGACCTGACATATGAACAAAGGCACTTTTTTCTTATTCTAAATCATGAGTAATAATATTTAAATACAGCAGGAGTTTCCAGGATATACAATAATAAAATATATTTTAAAGTAATTTTTAATACAGTCTAAAGAAGGCAGCCTAGGTATTAACTCTCTGAATGAGATGTATTGTATAGCAGAGTTTTTCTACATGATAGAATTAAAAAACACAAGGTTGAGAGTTGTGCATGGGATCTACTCTTTCCCTTGGTTTGTAATGTTTGTAACCAAGACATTCACTAAACGGATGTTTTCTTGTGTGGATCAGACTACAGACCAATTATCAGGAAGAAGTTTAGTCTCACTCTTTCAATTCTTTTTAAACCTGCTCTCTCTCCATATCGCTGCTCTTTATCCAGCCCAGTGGAAGGCCTCCTCATAGCAAATTTCTCTTCTCAGCAACTTCAAAATTTCTTAGCCAAAACACGATACTCAGGGCATGCCAGGCCAATTTAACGGGTTACCTAATTTGAACAAACTAGTTTGGGTCAAAGTGTTAATACATTGGCCTCTCTGGGCCAAAATACTCACTTTTCCATTGGGAGCTTCAAAAATGTACTTTGAGCTAATGCTGCGGGGTCATGTATTCTGCAAATATTCATTGAGTGCTTACTGCAAGCCAAAATGATACAAAAATATTCTCTTAATAACCCTGCAAGCTAGGCATTAGCCTAGTTTTAAGATGATAGAAATTAGGGTCAGAGATAAAGCATTTCCTGCTGCATGATGTTGCCCTTTATCATTGTTCTTGGATGTTGCATTTACAGAACACTTAGTCAAGAAGAGCCTAGCAAATGATTTGTTTGATTTAAGATGTGTGGACAGCCAATCTCATTCCAATTGGGGTCCTGATAATCAGGTTTGATCATCTATACTGCCTAAACCGTCCAGATAACTACCAAAAAGACCCTTCGTTTAGTACCGTGTAGACTCAACTTTGTTATTTTGGAAACTGGACTCATCCATGCTTTTCATGTCAAATACAATTTCTCAAAAAGTCATTATATATTAAGTCCACATATTTAAAATCTTGTTTCATATGTATTTATTCAGGACTCACTATTTCAGGTCTGAAAGAGGTTTCTGAAAGTGTTAAAGGATGGTATGGCTTACTGTTTAGTTGCACAGGGCTCATTTCCCATGCCCTACCCCATCCCAGTAGGTCCAGTAAGAGCCTCCCTGAGGCAAGTCTTCACTCTGTGGGATAATAAGGCTGATGAGTAAATGATGAATTAGAGGACACAACTAAACACCTACTTGGTTAAACAAATTATTTCAGCTCAAAAAAGTGGGCTCATTCACTGAAATCTAAAGTTAACAATACATTTTTATGACTGCTAAGACAGCTCTGTAAATTTAACAAAAAAACTGTTAATAAAGACTATTGTATTTGAAAATTATTGCTATAATAACTAGAACTCTCAATAAAATTTCCAAGAAACTTCATGGCTTATTCTCCCTTTAGGAATTATACTTGTAGATAAAAATGTTTTGATGTTGTAAAAATGCTGTAATAGGATTCTGGAAGGCGCTTCCTGTGGGGCACGTAAGAGGTAAATTATCAAAGGGAACCCCAGAAAAGTGGGAGAAATTTGTCTGAACTTGGAAAGACTTAATGAGCTCATCTCTGACCTTTCATCTACTTATAGTATGCAAATGAGCTGAAAGCTAGAGTTACTTCAGATGGAAAACTGGAGTTTGGTGCGCAGCCACGAAGAGTATGTGACCTTTCATTTCAGAAAAGATGAAGAGCTATTTCTGGCTATTGGAGATGCTAAAGTAATGTAGATATCCCCCAGGCAAGCAATAGCCCCGAACTCAAGGTTACCTAAGCCTCTGTAGAACAGGCCTAGATGAGTTTAGACTAGTATGTGGTAAAGGAAGTTTTATCAAAGCATCAACAGCAGTTTCTTACTCTTCATGCAACTTAATTCTCAAATTGACTTTGGACCATTAATTTAGACTCTGCTTTATCATCAAATAAATTAAATGTGGTAATTTGGGGATGAAGTCCATTCCATTTTTTTTCAAGTTTACTGCCCTTCTTGGGCCCAACCAGAAATCGGAAGAGTTGATTGCCCCTACTTAGACGTCAAAGTCACCCGATTCCACGGTCCTTAGTTCCAGCGTCAGGTTGACTTAAAATTTCAGATCCTAAAAATGAATTATGGTCACTGCACGCATGCGTGCACACACACACATACATGTAATATGCTGTGGCACTTCACATTAAAATAATGAATAAATTTAATAATAAAGTCAATAAAAAGAAGGCATTTTGTCAAAAAAAAAAAAACAAATCCAGTACTCCTGTGCTTGGTTAAGAACCCAATAGAGATAGTTATAAAATGCAGAACAGAAGCCAGCTAACACAAAAATGCAAAATATGTTTGTGTATGAAAATGATCTGAAAAGAAGGCCTTGCTTGTCTCCTGAGGAGTATCCGTTTGTGCCTTACGGCTGAGAGAAACTGTTCAGGACCAGTTATTCCTCTGCATGAACAATGAAGCTTACAGAGTATGTGTAAACTCATGATTTCTGTTGATTTATGTAATTTGTGTCTAATTTATTCATCTGTAAGTACTGAATGAATACATATGAAACAAGATCATAAAAATATGTGGACCTAATATATAAAAAAATTTTGATTATTCATCCTGACATTCATAACCTCAAAACTTAGGATGTGTCATTCAGTTCAGGAAGATTTCAACCCTTCTGTTACTATGTCACCATGCTGGATAGAGAGTAGATACAAAATGGTATTTGTGAATTGATTGACTTGTTTCAGGAGTATAACTCAGATTATTATCAATATCTAAATGTATTCTTTCTAAACAAAGTCGCTCTGATGTGTTTTTTTCACATATTTATTGGCACAATCCTTATTTTCTATTTTTTTTTTAAACTGGAACAGTGATGTGTCTCTGGATTTCTTCAGTTTCTAATTTCCATAATAATACAAGGAGAAATCAGATGCTATGACTAGGAACTGTGCCAGCCCTCTGGGCTTCCAACCCAGACTCTACCAACCCAGACTTTTTTACAGGCCAATCCTCTCATACCTCATTGCTCCAATCTCCACCACCCCTTCTAGGGAATGACAACACAGGGGCATTAAGACAAATATAAGCTCTTGTCAAATAGAGTACTCTTCCTTCCACATTACAACCATTTTTTGATAATAATTTATAATTTTATTATTAATAAACACATAAGAAGTAGTCTTGATTTAGTTGTGATTAGACCAAATATATATTTCTATATAGAAACATACCTATTGTGACTCACTGTTGATGTACCACTTTTTTCTCATTCCTTTATCTCTTTACACACAATATTATCATGTAACTTTCTGTTTAATCAATTCAGCCCAAAGCAAAGCCAAAAAAAACTAAACTACAACAATGCTTTCTGTTTATATATTAATTTACAATTTATAAAACATTTGGAGAAATTTTACACATTTACTGTCACAACTACTTTACAAAGTAGGTAAGACAAATGTTATTATCTCTATTTTATAGATTAGGAAAATCAGAGAGGTGAGTGACTTGCACAAGGTCACATGGCTAGTGAGTGGCAGAGCAAGTAGTCAGGTCTAAGGGCTTCAAACTGTGGGAGGAGTGTGCATGGGGTACCTCGTGGTACACATGGGGAATGAGAAACCACTGTATAAACACATGCATCTCCTTGAGTGTTAAATTTACTCAATGGTAATTCATTTCTTCCTCCCTCCCTCCCTCCTTCCCTCCCTCCCTTCCTTCCTTCCTTCCTTTCTTTTTTCTTTTCTTCCTTCCTCCCTCCCACCTTCCTTCTTTCCTTCATTCTTTCCATCTTTCCTTTCTTTCAACAAATATTAATGAGGATTTACAATACCCTAGACACTTGTCCAAATATTGAAGGTACAATGATGAAGAAAAGAAAAACATATCAGGCTAAGATATGGTATACTCTGGAACCAAACTGGGCCCTCAATAACACAGCAAAAGTTTACTTCTTGCTTATGGAAGTCTGATAAGGTTGCAGGCCCGCCTTTTCCTCCCGGTTATGCCATCTGGAGAGGGCAGCATTCAAACAGTCATGGTGGCAGGGGAAGATTGCGACAGAGGAGGCATCCTGGCTCTTAACTGATCCAAAAATGTTGCAAGTCACTTCCCCTCACAGTCCACTGAGCAGAACTGCTCACGTGGCCCCCACCTAACTGAAAGGAAGGCTGGAGAGCACGACTGTCTTGTGCCACAATCCTGTCCTCATGGACTTTCTAGTCCATGGGTGGGGGAGACACAGATAATTAACGAGTGAAGAAATGAATAATTCCAAATAGTGATAGCTATAATGAAGAAAATAAGCAGTAGCAGATAATAATAGATAGAGCCCAATAAAAATTAGCAGGTCAAGGAAGTCCTCTCCAAGGCTGCAGCCTTGTGAGAGAGGACCCAGTAAGATTTGCCTGGACTCCTGACCCACAGAAACTGTGAAATAAATACATTTGTCTTGTTTTAAGCCATTAAATTAGTGGTAATTTGTTATGTAGCAATATAAAACTAACACATGTCATAGTTTTCTTATAATATGTGAATAATTATTTTAGATAAGTTTTTATTCTGGGCTCTTTTGGTTGACTTCCCCTTTAATATTTTTGTTAAAATTTGAACACATACAAAGAATATCTAAAATGTATGAAAAATGTAGAAAGTAAAACAATAATTCAAATACCTCCCAGCTCAAGAGGCAGTCTTTACCCATCCCCAAAGAGCCGCTGCATGCATCTCCACAATCCCCCATCCACCAGAAGTAAATAGTATCTGGGGTTTTTTGTCTGTCACGCCTTTACTTGTCTTTATAGATTTGCCCTGAGCCTTTAAACAAGATGTCATTTGTTTTGCACACTTTTGTACTTTATCTGAATGAATCACGCTGAAGGTGTTCTGCAAATTGCTTTCCTTGTTCAATATCACGTTTTGAACTTCACCTATGTTGATGTGCATAGCTTTAGTTTATTATTTTTCCCCATTGCTGGATAGTATTTCATCCTGTGAGGAGTCAGTGATGTATTTTTCCATTCTTTTTTCAATGGGCATTTGGGTTGTTTGTTTCCAGGGTTTTTTTTTTTTTTTATTATAAACATTGCTAGAATGTACATTCTTGTCTATGCCTGCAAGTGGAATAGCTGGATCATAAGTCATGCACATTTTCAACATTCCTAGTAAATGTTAAATTATTTTCTGAAGTGGTTGTATCAAATAATACTCCCACCCTTAGTTCATGAAAGTTCTATTCTGCCTTCTTGCCAAAATGTGTTACTATCCAGTGTTTACATCTTGCCAATCTAGTGGGTGTGAAATGACAGCCCTTTGGTTTTATTTGGCATTTCTGTGATTAATAATGCTGTTGAGCATCTTTTCATGCGTTTACTGCCCTTTTGGATTTCCTCTAATGTGAGTTCTCTTTAAGTCATTGACTGAATCAGTCAGGGTTCCAGAAGGAAACAGATGACGCACCCTTACTGGGCAATTTCAGAAGATTTTAATAAAAGGATGATTTACAAATGTGTGGTCAGGGCCTCAAAGCAGGTGACAGTGTAGTTACTAGTTATACTCTTAGGCCTGAAGGCATGAAGGGAGGGATCAATCAGAGACAGGAATATGACCTTCCGTGGAGGGTGTAACAAGCCTCAGGTGGCCCCAGAAGGAAAGTGGTATGGTGGGGGGACATTAGTCACTCCCTTCCCTCTCATCTCCTGCCAGTGCTTCCATTGTTTGAGCCCCACAGGAAGCTGCGGGGGAGCAAGGAGCCTATTGCTGTGGTTGTACAGGCCCAGAGCAGGGCGGAGAAAAGTGGAGACCAGATCTGCAGGGGCAAAATGGAAAGTCTTCCAGTCAAGGAGCCATTTCTCTACTGGATCGATTGAGTTGGTCTTAGAGATTTGTAGGTGTTTTATATACACAGATGTTCTTTAGCCTCTGCCTGGCCTATTTCTATCTGAGAATCTCACTGCTTTACAAGTACCCATTTCATATTTTGTGTGAAGTTTCTCTTTACATTGAGTCAAAATTTGCCTCCCTGAAACATCAATTCCTTGATCATGTTCTAATTCCCACTAAAGGACGGCCTTCAAAATTCAGAAGATCCTCTCTCAGATCCTCTTTATTTCTTCAATATCTCTCCCTTTTTTTTTTTGGCCTCCATATCAGATTGATGGTCCATATGGAGTTTGTAGCCCGCTAATCACAACTGGCCATCCCCATTTCATATGAACTGCTATCAAGCCAGGTCTCCTCCATCCTAGTCATACATAGATTACTTTTAAAGCTAAATTCTCACTGTACAATTATACCTGCTATAATTTATCTTACTTGATTCAAATCTTGGACATATATTCCTGTTGGAAACTGTGTAAATTTGATGCTTTCATAAAATGTCTTACTCCCATTTCTTGGTCTTGAGTCATATACAATCTTTATTTTATTTTATTTATTTATTTTTTTGTGTGAGGAAGATCAGCCCTGAGCTAACATCCATGCCAACCCTCCTCTTTTTGCTGAGGAAGACTGGCCCTGAGCTAACACCTATTGCCAATCCTCCATTTTTTTTTTTCCCTTTTTTCTCCCCAAAGCCCCAGTAGATAGCTGTATGTCATAGTTGCACATCCTTCCAGTTGCTGTATGTGGGATGCCTCCTCAGCATGGCCAGACAAGTGGTGTGTTGGTGTGTGCCTGGGATCCGAACTCGGGCGGCCAGTAGCGGAGCACACACACTTAACCGCTAAGCACAGGGCCGGCCCCTACAGTCTTTATTAATACGGGCTTTGTGTCAAATAAACTCAAATTCAAATTTGGCTCTACTGTTTACAGTGTGACTTTGTACAAATTTCTTATCTTTCCTGAGATTCATCTTGTCATTAATAGAAAGGTCATCAGATCTGTTCTCTAGGGCTATTGTTTATTATTTTCAAAAAACTTTAAGCTAGAGAGAATTAATTAAGATTACATATGTGGGGTCGGCCCCGTGGCTTAGCGGTTAAGTGCGCGCACCCCGCTGCTGGCGGCCCGGGTTTGGATCCTAGGCACCCCGACGCACCGCTTCTCCAGCCATGCTGAGGCTGTGTCCCACATACAGCAACTAGAAGGATGTGCAACTGTGATGTACAACTATCTACCGGGGCTTCGGGGAAAAAAATTAAAAAATAAAAAAAAAAAAGGAGGAGGATTGGCAATGGATGTTGGCTCGGGGCCGGTCTTCCTCAGCAAAAAAAAAGAGGAGGATTAGCACGGATGTTAGCTCAGGGCTGATCTTCCTCACAAAAACAAAAGAAAGAAAAAAAAAGATTACATATGTGAAAACACGTTGACAACAGAAAATCTGCAGTGTAAGGGAGGCATTGTTTTAAACATCGAATGTCCTTTGGTGTCTTACCAGTGCGTGACCTTTGCCCCAGCTCACCTCAGCCTCCATCCTGAAATGGTATTGGGATTTGCTACAGCTGAAAGGCAGAGAGAAAAGCCAATCGAAATAAGATTATGCAGCAAGATAGTCATTTTCCCAGGCAGGCTATTGCCTTGAGACAATGATTGGTTTTCCCACATTCATTTCTTTTTCTCCTCCTTTAGCCTGTTGAAAGACTCAGTGCATAGCATTCTCCTGTAGCGTAGGAGAGAGAGCTTGTCCACCGTCAGACTTACCTGGAATTAGAAGAAAAATATGACATAGGTAAAGTCTAAATAAACAAAAAACCTGTCTCCTTTCCAGCCCTAGAATTTATGGGAAGAAGTAAAAACAGTGTGACAGTAAGATACGTGGTTCCTGATTTTCCCTTTTGGAGCTTTGACCTAGAGGGGAGAAGATGGTGTAAATAAAATAAGGGCGGCCCAAATGGCAGAGGATGTTTCCCTTCATTTGGGATACTGGGAGGAGGCTAATTTGCAGACCGTCCTACACCAATGCAGAGCAGAGTTACAGCAACACAGCTTTGTGCGGTCAAGCAAATGAAGGCCCTTGTATTTAGCGTCCCCATGCCACCCTCGTTTCTGGATGAGCATGGGCATCACCCAGAAGTCGCGCTGAAAGTCTAGCTAGGGAATTTGTCCATGGGGGTTGTCACGGCAGAGGCATGCGTAGTGGCTGTCACCTAGGGGTCCAGAATGGACTGCTCCAGCTGCTTAAGCTGGGTGGCACAAGCAGATCCCAGGGGTTCCCATGGGAACAGGGGAAGCCCAAATGGCCCTGAGCCAGCGGGGGGCTCTCCTGAGCACTGATCAGACCAAGAGTGGCCAACGCAAAAGTCACTTCAGCTTCCTATTTCAACTCCCAATATCAGTCCAGAAAAGACAGAAGTCACCTCCCCTGGGGAATCGACACTATCCTTTGCCACGAGGGTGCGTGAGACCTCCACATTCTCTACACTCAGAGCTAATGTAGGGAGAGAAGTGTGGGGGACTATTTCAAAATGGAAGAGTGTTTCCTTAAAAAGAGACTGCTTATATTAACATAATGGACTGAATTCAAACAGAATTGGACTCCTGGTTAAATTTTTCCTACCTATCAGTAGATGGAGGCTCATGAAGAGTAAAGCTACAAATAAGATAAACGTTTTATCTTTGCACATATACTACATGTTGTAGTATAAGATGGACTTTTTATCCCTATTTGGTAGGCATTCAGTAAATGTTAATTTACTATATTTCTTTCTTTCTCCATAAGAAAATTTTTAAAAAATGTTTAACAGCCTTGGCCTAAATGCAGAATGCTAGAATTTTATTAAGGATAGATGACAAGCTCACCCTTGATAATTTCCACTTTTACCTTTTATTTTCAATTTACTTCTCTTTTATTTTGCTGCTTTATTAAAGCTAGAATCACAATTCAAACTGGCTTAAACAAACAGAAACAAAAATGTCATTTTTTTGTTTGTATAGCTGAACATTCTGGGGATTTATTTCAGAGATAGTTGGATCTAGATAGATGGTGTATAAATACTTGATATTTATTCATTTCGTCTTTCAGCTTTATTTTACCTCTATGGACCTCAAGCCCAGACTAGCTGCCTCTACGTGGTAACCTCTAACAGTTTCAGGTCAATATTCTACCAGTTTCAAGGCCAGTGCAAAAAGGATGTTTTTATGCCAACAACTCAAAAAATGTCCTCGAATTGAGTTTTATTGGCATGTCTTAGATCACTTGCTTATCCCTGAAACAACTGCTCTGGCCAGTGGGATGGGATGACCATCCTGCATGACCAGTCCCGAGTCAAGTGTCCCCTTCTAGAGGCAAGAAGTCAAGGCAGCTTCATCTGAACCGCATGGACTAAAGGTGGAAGGGGATGGTTCCCCAAGGAAAAGAAGACTGGATGCTGAGCAGGAAAACCTTACAAATGTCCACCATTCACTTTCAACACCAGTCTTCTGTCCATATCTCAGTCTCCGTGATTCTGAAAGGTTTCCCACAGAAGGTTCCGATTGGCAATTTTCCCAGAGAAGGCTTCTCATGGAAGGTTACCTCAGAAGTTTCCTTCAAAAGATTTCCCCAGAAGGTTCCCCTCAGAAGATTCCCTCAGAAGGTTCCCAACAGAAGTTTCCCCTCAGAAGATTTCCCCTAGAAGGTCACCACTCCAATATAGTATTCCTCAGAAGGTTCCCTACAGAAAGTTCTCCTCAGAGGGTTTCCTACAGAAGGTTCCCAACAGAAGGCTCCTCTCAGATGGTTCCCCATAGAAGGACCCCCTCAGAGGGTTCCTCTCAGACGTTGTGTGATTGTAGCTGCTATTTCATTCAGTAGCATGCGGTGTAATTTATCAGTCCTGAAGACCTGAGCTTCCCATATTCTTGATTGGAGAATTATCTTCCCCTCTCTGGAAGAGGCCTCCTCCCCAACTGAACATTCCACTGTGAGAGTGGTAAAATAGAGCAGTGAGGTCCAAGGGAGCACCCGTCAGCCATCCAGGCCAGCAGAATCAACCATAGGTGGCCAACAGGTGACAGACACCACATTTGGATCCTCCTTACCTCATCATTTCTGGCCTCCCTATCCAGAGCTCCACTCCCTGCTGTATATATTTACGTTACCTTTTCCAGATGAAGAGGATTCTTGATGAAATAGAAAGCCAATCCATGTTGAATGAATAAAAAAAAATTAGAATGAAAAAAGTACATTATGTGTTGAATACATCTGCCTTCTCCTTATCTATTAGCATTATAATGTCTACCTCAGCAGTGGAGACAGTCATTGGCTTGGCTGCTAGAAACAGCTCTAAAAGACATCTTTGTAAAATGCTTTTTACCCTATATAAAGCTTAGTTCATTGGGGACTAAAGCTTCCTGCATCCATTATGGGCTTGAATAGAGAACTCTAGAATGAGCACCGACTACATCAGAAATGATGAGCCCTAAGAAATACAGAGTGCAACCTGACCCCAGTCACCACATCCTTCTAAGACTCAGTGTTCTCATCTATCAAGTGCACAGATTGGAGTAGAAGATCTTGAAGGTCCTTCAGCAATAAAATCCTGTCTTCCTGAGACTATGGCCCTCTTAGCTTTGAACTTTTCAAAGAAATCACTGTGAATGTTCCCTGTGTCCTGAGTGTCTCACAGTGTTCTCCTCAGCTATCTCATCAGAATCCCACTTTTTAAGAGGTGAGAAAGGAAAAGGCAGCCCTGACAGCTGTCAGCTGATAGCTGACCTGGCGCTGCTAAACCCATGACGTTAAGCAATTTCACAAACACCGCAGTCAGATCAGCGTGCTCACGGGCCCCAGTGGACTGAGACAAACTCAAGAACCTCTGCAATCATGGCTGAGCACAGATGAGAAAAAAATCTACTGTGCAAATCACAAAAATGAACACGAATCCTTCTCTCCCAGCTAACGTGGTGTCTGCTGCTTCTTTACCAATGGTTGTTTTAGCCCTGATCCATTCTTCCTACTTTCTAGATAAAAATTATTAAAATACCCAATCATAGAATTAACCCCACTTCCTGGCAGTACCCAATCCAGAACAAACTTCTGCTTCCTTAAGCCCTAAAATCACCTACTATATGCCCACATCCTATAGTGAACCTCTCTAAATGCCCCCAGTTCCCCACAGTGTTGATATATAAACCCATTTTTGTTTGACTACAGATGTGATCCTGGTTGGTGGGTTTGACAGAGGTTTCCAGCTCTCTTACATCATCTTCCACTTTTGTCTTTGAGGATGGTATACAGCCTCCTTTCTGTGGAGTCACACGTAGAGAACACCAAAGTAGGTGTTTGACAAGGTACAGTTTTCTTTCCCTTGAATCATGAACTACAGAGTGACGGGTCATTTTTGTCACCATGCCTTCTGTTCCTTCTGCATAATTAACTGGCTTTTCTTTCTTGAGAAGTATCAGTCCAAAGAGTGATTTCTCTCTTTAATTTTGCTCTCTTCCAGCTCTAGCTTCAATATAGGAGTGTATGGAGTGTTTTAATAAATATCAGTGCCCAGATTTCACTCTCAGAGTTTCTGATTTAAGTGACCTTGGTGGGGACAGTCATCACTATTTTTTTAAAAGCTCTCCAAATGATTCTAACATGTAGCCACTGTTGCAGATAATTTTTCTAAGAAATGAAGGTGTCAGTACCTCCGATCTCTGCTTTAAGTTAACCATGTCATGTACTACCTTATATGTCCTTCTCTGACATTCCCAGCCTCCCTCCCCTGAGCCAAGATCCTCTGCGTACAGTCCCAGACCTCCAAGCCCTAGGGTAGCTTGTCTCTCTGCCTCCCACCAGCTACTTTAGGGTAGAGTGCCTTTCCCTCATACGCCTGCCTTGTCCAAAGTTTTTTTTGACTCCAAATTTCCTCTTTCAGCAATATGTATGTATATATATCCTCCCCGTACTGAGGGGACTGGAGCCCTGTCTTTTGTTGATGCTTCCATTTCTTGAATTTTAGGCCAGTGCTAGGATCCTTGATCTCAAGGGTAATCTCACTACTCTTATGCTAATAAATTCTCTCTCTTTTCTATCTTATGAAGTCGTGATAGTTTGGGTCCCTATGCCAAAGGTTTGCTTGAATAGCAACTGCTGAAATGCATGGAGCCCACATCCTGGCTGCTCAGCTCGGCCTCAGAAGCTGGCTGGGCTTCTCGCAGCACCAGTTCCTTCCAGGGCTTCACAGGGTGGTGGTGAGCACAGGAAGGATGACCTTATGCTCCACTTTGCTGGGGGCAGCCCAGTTTATGCCTGCTTTTCAGCATAATTATCAGGCACCTGGAGAGTGTCTTGGTTGGAATGATAAGTTATATGATCACCCTACCTGCAGGGCCACTGTGATTTGCTGTGAATTGCAGCCTTCATTCAGCAAGTCCTGAGAAATGACCAATGAGTTTTCCTAGCTGTCCTCCAGCACAGTTCGCTCATCACCACATTTTGTCTCTTCACCGCTTTATAAAAAGAAAAAAAAGCTTTGTCTCCATGTTTCATGTGACACATGAATACACAAGATCCTACTTCTCTTTCTTTCTCCTTTTTGGAATAGGTCATCTGTTAAAGAAGAAGACTTGAATAAGGCTTTCCATATACATAAATTTATTTTTCTGAGTTCCTCATACAATTTTTTTCTTCTTTTTTCATGTAAGTCCATCTTTCATTCTATTTTTCTGTTCACATTTATGCTTTTTAAAAGTCTCATCATTCTTATTGATTTATTTATATATTTTTAAACAAAAATTGTGTATATTTAAGGTGTACAACATGATGATTTGATATACTTAAATAGTGAAATGATCACTATAGTTGATCTAATTAACATATCACCTCACATAGTCACTATTTTTTTGTGTGATGAGAGCACCTGAAATCTACTTAGCATATTTCAAGTATTCAATACAGTGTTAACCGTAGTCATCATGCCTGTGTATTGGATCTCTAGACTTGTTCATCCTACATAACTGCAATTTTTTACTCTTTGACCACCATCTCTCCATTCCTCCCACCCCCCCAGGCCCTGGTAAGCATCATCCTTCTTTTCTCTGCTGCTATGAGTTTGACTTTTTTTTAGATTCCACACATAAATGAAATCATACAGTATTTTTCTTCCTCTGTCTGGCTATTTCACTTAAGATAATGTCCTCCAGGTTCATCCAGGTTGTCACAAATGGCAGAATTTCCTACTTCTCGTGGCTGAATAATGTTCCATTTTATATGTATATACCACATCTTCTTTATCCATATATCTGTTGATGGACACGGGTTGTTTCCACATCTTGGCTATTATGAATAATGCTGTGATGAATATGAAAGTACAGATATCACTTTGAGAAACTGGTTTGATTTCCTTTGTACATACACCCAGAAGTGGGATTGGTGGATCATATGATTGTTCTATTTTAAACTTTTTGATGAACCTCCATACTGCTTTCCATAATGGCTGTACCAATTTACATTCCCACTAACACTGTACAAGAGTTCCCTTTTCTCCAGATCCTCACCAACACTTGTTATCTTTTGTCTTTTTGATAATAGCCATTCCTAGCAGGTGTGAGGTGATATTTCATTGTGGTTTTGATTTGCATTTCCCTGATGATTAACGGTGTTGAGCGTCTTTTCATATATCTGTTGGCCATTTGTGCGTCTTCTTTTGAGAAATATCTATTCAAGTCCTTTACTCATTTTTAAATCAGCTTATTTGTTTTCTTGCTATTGAGTTGTTTGAGTTCCTTATATATTTTTGATATTGACCTCTCATCAGATGTATAATTTGCAAATATTTTCTCCCATTCTGTAGACTGTCTCTTCACTCTCTTGATGGTTTCCATTGCTGTGCAGAAGGCTTTTAGTTTGATGCAGTCCCATTGGTCTATTTTTGCCTTTGTTGCCTGTGCTTTTGGCACAGGCACAAAAAAAATCATTGCCTAGACCAATGTCAAGAAGCTATATTTTCTTCTAATAGTTTCATGGTTTCAGGCTTAGCAGTCAAGTCTTTAATCCATTTTGAGTTGATTTTTGTAAATGGAGGAAGACAGGGTCCAATTTGATCCTTCCACGTGTGGAAAACCAGTTTTCGTATCACTATCTATCGAAAAGACGGCCCTTTCCTCATTGTGTGTTCTTGGCACCTTTGTTGAAGATCAAGTGACCATAAATGCATGGATTTATTTCTGGACTCTATTCTATTCACCGGGCTGTATTTTTCTTTTTATGCCAGTACTATGCTGTTTTGATTATTATCGCTTTGTGGTACATTTTGAAATCAGGAATGAGATGCCTCCAGTTTATTTCTTCATTCTCAAAGTCGCTTTAGCTGTTCAGGGTCTTTTGTGGTTCTGTACAAATTTTAGAATTTTGTCTTCTATTTCTGTGAAAAACGCCATTGGAATTTTGATACGGTTTGCACTGACTCTGTAGATAACCTTGAGTTATATGGGCATTTTAACAATATTAATTCTTCCAGTCCATCAACATGAGGTATTTTTCCATGTATTCATGCCTTCTTCAATTTCTTTCACCAACATTTTATAATTTTCAGCATGCAGATTTTTCACCTTCTTGGTTAAATTTATTCCTAAATATTTCATTTTATTTTTTTTTGATGCTATTGTAAATGGGATCGTTTTCTTAATTTCCTTTTCAGATTGTTTGTTGTTAGTCTTTGGAAATGTAGCTGACTTTTGTATATTGATTCTGTATTCTAACGTCATCATTCTTATTGTTTAAACCATGTTTCGTAAAACAGATTCCACTTATCCTAGTTTCATGGCTTCCCTAGAGATCCAAGAATATTTTTGACTACCTTAGAGCAATATTTACTCTTTTAGAGAAGTGTTACTAGGGGCCACAATGCCATTGACCTAACTGTCTCCCTCCCCTCAACTATCCTGCAGGTGTCTCTGAATCTAGTCCTCACCTAAGGCAGCCATTCAGTTTCTGAACCATCTTTGAATGACAATGCACCCTATTTTACTCTCTCCCTCCTATTGTACTTTATAGCATTTGTAGTTTGCAGCACAAAATTTAGTGCTTGCTCACTGCCAAGTTTCTCTTTCTATTTTTTGTTTATTAGTATTCTTTCTTCACCTACATTTTCAGCATGGAGAGGG
Organism: Ceratotherium simum simum; assembly: GCF_057802395.1. NCBI lineage: Eukaryota > Metazoa > Chordata > Mammalia > Perissodactyla > Rhinocerotidae > Ceratotherium > Ceratotherium simum. The sequence goes on along the minus strand of NC_141937.1, from coordinate 12,206,376 downwards.
CAGGATTAGGTTTTCTGCTTTTGTGTGGGTCCACATTGGTCAACAGTGCTGTGCTAGACGCACAACCAACGATCAAAGAATCTGTGCACCTCCATCGTTAGTTTCTCTGAATTCACTAACTGCAGCATTAATATGCTTTTCTCTTGTGTGAAGCATGTCCAGATCCTTACTCCCCATTTCCCGTCTCTGCTTCCTCATCTGTTATTCTACTTTCTGCTTCTATGGTACAACATCATCTTCATTAGATTTCACTTCTTCTAGTATTTCATGTTGGTTGGTACTTATTTCAACCTTTTAAAAATTTTATCAGATTTTCTTTCATGCTGGCCCTCTTCCAAGCTTGTTTTGTAGCTTAATCGAATTAACTAGTTAACTAAATCCAGTCAATGCGGGGCATTTGGTATTCCATTATTAGTTCATTTCTTATATAAACATTATTATAATTTTTTTAGAGTCTTTTTTTTAACTTCAAATGAGTAGCATGTTGTATGTGTCCTTGTCTGATGAATTCTTTGTGCAGCCCTGCTATGGTGACTGGTTTATATCAGACAAAATATTTGTAGTTACTAATGTAATTTTCTTGGCTTCTCCATGAGTTGTTGGGGTGATTCACGGCTGGATAATATGCTGCCTTTGCAGATGTTCATTTATTTTATCATGTGTCCTCCCTCCACATTTGCTTCAGATCGCCTGCAACATATTCACAGGATTCATGGAGCCCTGAATATTTGGCTACACTACTTCCTGCCTCATACATTGTTACCCAACATGACAGAATGACAGAGCTTTCCTGGGACACTAAAAGCAGAGAAGCGATATTAGCATTAAGAAGCAATATTATTATTTACACAGTATTATCATTTGAAGGTACATGAGGTTGACACAGTAATCGCAAAAGGTTTAAAAGCACAATGACAGAATCTGTAATGTTTATTAACAGGCAAAGATAAATGATAACTTAGCGGTTGGAATGCTGGGGTGGAACACAATCAATTTGGATTAAATGCACATTACCAAATTGAATACCTTTTATTTATGAATAATGTTGGATCATGAATCAGATTTTTATTTATAACATTTGACTATGGAAGCAATTGAAATTGAGTTCAGTCTAAATTACTATTAACAGAAAAAGTACAACATGTTTTCATATTTCAAAAAGAAGTAGGTTACTTCAGGGTAACTACTTAATCATAGTTTTAAGAAATTTGAACAGCCAAAGAATCTATTTTCATCTGGGTATAATGTTTTACAATGTCAGAGGAAGAACTGGGCTATATCACATGGGAACTATGACCATTCACTTTTTATAGAGTAAGATAGACTGGATGGTACATTGGCTAGCAAAATGGAAAGCGTAATCAGAACACACGTGATGGTACAAGACTGTTGGTATCAGCTGGGTCTACAGTGGAAAGATAAAGGTTTTGAAATATTCAGTGATAATGATGTCTGGTGTAATCCAGAAAGCAATAAAACTTTCCCCAGGCCTCCCTGGAGGCAAGCTGCCAGTGGGGACTTGGGGTTTTGAGGGATATTCACGAATGTGTTTAGCAAGTGCAAGTTACATCAAGTGTGAAATGTCAGTTCAGAAAGAAGACGAGCCCATGGAGCTAAGGTGTCTGAGCTCCAGTGGAACTGAGTGCCTTGAACTAACTCTATTTTCTGCTAAACCAAATATTTTAAAATTTTTCTATCAAAGTAGTATTTAAGTCATTACGACATATTTTTCTCTACTATTTCCACTTGATATATCCTATCATACTGATGTTCAAAAGTATCTGTTAATACTGAAATACTATTTAAAGCAAATGTACATGGTATATCAAACAGTTACTCACTACTACTATCCCCCCTCCATTACAATTATTGAATGCATTTGCACGTGATGAATTTCAAATCACAGCTCAAAGGGAGTAAAATGACTTCTAGGAATATATTTTTAAAGGAATATCTACAGAGACTAAAAAAAATTAAGTGTATCCATTAAAGAAACTCCACATTTACATAAATAAAGAGATTTATAACATTGCAAAGTCATCTTGTACTGTTTACCAGAAGATTTTTTCTTTAAAATCCTTTCTATTAAAATGAAATGTATGAATTGTAAAATAGGTTGAGGCATTGTAAAACATTTAAATTCTTATTATAATTGATTTTCCCCTTATTATTACTTGACTATTGACTATTTTTCTTTTAAAATATATTTAGTTGATTTTTATAATATGAAATTTCAGTAAAGTAATAAGTAGTTATATAACAATTATTTCTATCTTAGCCTATTCTATACTTTCTGTCAAATTTATTTTATTAAAGATTTTCCTATTTGGTTTAATAAGTTGCTTTATGATCTCAAAATTCACTATTTTAATGTTTTAGCAATTCTTTAGTGTCCAGGAAATTGTTCCTATGTACCCATTTTTTACGAGCAATACCTCTAATGTCCACCTTCCCTGTGTGGTAGCAATTTCTTAAGGATTTTGCTATGGAGTAACCAGCATTTGGATTGGCTTATCGATCATTTCCTTTCTTCCATAATCTTGGCTGTAATGGATCCTTTCTTCTTCCTTCTGATGCCCCACTGCCTCACTCAGAGAATTACTGTTTTCTTTACCCTGGACTTTCTTATGTTAAGTGAATCCCATATGACTCTGCTACTCCCGGATTCAATTATATTCTATAAATATTCAGTGTCTTTTTGTTTTCTCTTACCTTTCACACTTCATACATTATGATTTATTTGAGACATTCAACTCCTCCCACCCACTTTATACTATGATCATGCACCTCCATCATCACTATCTTTTCAATTCCTTTTTATACACACAGTGTCTTTTCTTTATATGATACTATATGTAGATACCACGGGGAAAGATAGAGCATAAAATGTTTTGCCAAACATGAGAAAATAAGTGAACAGGGTGGTAGAGGTGGGGGCAGGGAAAAAAATTTTTTTACTATTTTATTTTATTTTTTTTGTGTGAGGAAGATCAGCCCTGAGCTAACATCCATTGCCAATCCTTCTCTTTTTGCTCAGGAAGATTGGCCCCAGGCTAACATCCATTGCCAATCCTCTTTTTGCTGAGGAAGATTGGCCCTGGGCTAATATCTGTGCCCATCTTCCTCTACTATGTGGGACGCCTGCCACAGCATGGCTTGACAAGGGGTGTGTTGGTCTGCACCCAGGATCCGAACCTGCGAATCCTGGGCTGCTCAAGCAGAGCACACAAACTTAACCACTATGCCACTGGGCTGGCCCCTAGAGTTTTTTTTTTAAAGAATATCTACAACCACCCATTTGAGACACAAATGATAGTTCTGTTATTATAGATGGGAAAAAAGGATCAGAAAGCTAAAAGAGCGTGATAATGTCATATAACTAATAAATGACAACATAGGGATATAAAATAAAATTTTCTAAATTATGGTTCCCATTGTCTTCTCCTAGACTGCATCACCTTTCTCTGTGGACAAATAGATTCCATATCTCCCGGTTGCTGGTTCTTTCTAGAACACTGTAGCTCAATTCCACTTTGTTCCAAAGGTTGTATAACAGGCTGAAGCTTGACTGCCTTCGAGGTAAGGTCAGACACCATTCAAAGGACAAGATGTGAGCTGGCAGGGTATCAGAGAGTTATCATGTTTGGACCCACTCTACATATAACCCTGAATTCTGAGATAATTCAAACAGAACCCTTGTGTTCCACTAGGGGATAAAGTTGAAACACGATCCTGATAGAAACCCCTCCACATGTCTGATTTTATATGAAAATGACATCAGAAGTCCCTGGTATTGATACCCTAAGATGACTGGTGGGGAATTTAGGGTGTTTTAGACTTTAAGAGACTATGAAAAAATGCTTGTGGCTCCTTTGAGCCTGGCTCAGTGCAAATCACCATCAAAAATTCCATAATTGCCTCCTTGCATATGAATCAAAATTTCAAAATATTAACAAATTTTACTACCTTAAAAGAAAAAAAAATCTGCTTGGTAAAAAAAAAAATAATGTCAAATGACAAATGGCAAACTAGGAAATCATTGCATTCACAAAAATAGAAGACTAAATCCTTGATACAAATAGCTTATACAAATAGCTCCAATAAAAATGGGAAAGAACATAGACAATTTACAGCAAAATGAATACAAATGGTGCTTAAATACGTGTAAGGAGGTTTAACTTCAATGATAAGAAAACAAAAATTAAAACTGTACTGATTTCCTGGTTGGAGTGTTTCAAGAATTTCAAACGTCAAAGAGAATAAGATATGGGCTAACTTGAGTCTGTTGGATTTGGCAACTGGGTGGTCACTGCTGATTTCAGTTACAGCAGTTTCTGAGCTGTGATGGATGGAAAAGCCCAGAGGGTTAAAGGTTGAGTGGTAAATGGATATGTAGGCAGAGAGTTGTAGCCTCCTCTTTGAGAAATCTGACTGTGAAGAGAAAGTAAGCAATAGAGCAGGTTTAAAGAAGGCACAGAGGCAAGGGAGTGATTTTTTCCTTTAAAATTTTAAGGTTAGAGGGATATGAACAAGTTTGTAGACTATCGTACAAAATCTAGGAGAGGAAAATTCAGCTTTTAGTAATAGAGGCTAAGTAATTTGAATCAAATTCTCTACGACGATTAGAAATATTGGACCCAAAATAATCTGCTTCAAGAGCCAACAAAACAAGGAAAAATTATGACGCCAAGATCTGACAGAAGATGGGAACCCAGAAAGGTGATCACGGTTTTTCCACCAGGAATGTCCAATGATTCTTGGAGATTGAGAAGCTGAGCAGAATTTTGCTAGACTCTCATAACTAGGGTGACACAAAATGGACCAGGTACCACCAAAGTCCAGGGTGTCTGGTAACTCCTGAGGCTTTGGGTAGCGATCTGGCAGGGCAGTATCTTATGAGTAAGAGACATTTAATTAGATTGACTGCTCTAGGCACTGAAGACATTATTGGATGAAGGTATCCTGAATTGCTAATATTCTAAGGCACTTGTCAGAAATAAACTTAAATTTTTTCTGGAGGAAGGCAGCATCATCCTAGGCCTCAAACTACTTCTAGTAATTTTTAAACAAAATATCAATCAGTCAGTCAAAATAAGCAGACATGACACTATGAACAAAATCCAAAAGAAACAGACAAAGGAAAGAGATTACATAAAAATCAGATAATGCAGTAATCAGAAATAGACTTTTAAATAGCTATTCTTAATATTTTTAAGGAGATAACAGATAAGGAGAGTTAGGATTCAAAATTATGACAAAGAAGAGGAAACTAAAAATACGAATTTCAGAACTGAAAAATACAACAACCACAGTTAAGAGCTCAGTGAGTGGGTTTAACAGCATTTTAGGCACAGCTGAAGAGAGAATGGGTGAGTCAGAAGATAGTTAAAGAAAATATCCAGAACGTAGCATGGAAATACAAAAAGATCGAAAATTACAGAGAAGAGGAAAGAAACACCTTAGATACAAATAAGAAAGCCTAATATCATTGGTGTCCCAGAAAGAAAAGGGAAAACGGATTAGAACTAATATTTGAGAATTTTCCAAATTAACATAAGATATCAAGCCACAGAGTCAAGAATCCTTACAAATCCTAAGTAAGATAAACGGGAAAAATAATACATCTAGACACATCAGAGTAAAACTAAAGACAAAAAGAAAAATCTTAAAAAGCAGCTAAGGGGAAAAATTATATTATCTTGAAAGGAACAATTATTCAATTGAGATGACTTCTCAACAGAAATGAAAGCCAAAAGACTGGAGAATGGTATTTTTGGTGAGTACTTAGAATTCTACCACTAGTGAAAATATCCTTGAAGAATGAAAAGTATAAACAGTTTCAGATAAAAAAACAGAGGTGTACCATCAACAGATCTAGGCTAATATAAATACCAAAAGATGTTTGTGATTACAGATGGAAACTCAAAGATGAGGGGAGGAATGAAGAGAGTAAATATGTGACTGAATAAAAATCATAATTAATATATACAACAAAAGTAATACATAAGTAAGGAAAGGAGAAAATGAACACTTTGTCTAGAAAGGTGATAAAAATACACAATAATGTTAGATTTTTATATGTCAAGGATGTTTTCATCTCTAACTTAACTCCCTAAAAGAATAATAAATGAATATATAACTCTTAAAAAATGGAGGAGAAAAACAGAATAATTTTTAAAACACCTGCAAAAAGACAAGAAAGAGGAAACAAGTATACAATTAATGACAAAAATATAAAGCAAATAGTAAGATAGTAGATTTAAATAAAAAATATCAGCAATCAAGGGTCGGCCCCATGGCCTAGCAGTTAAGTTCAGCGCACTCCGCTTTGGCAGCCTGGGTCCGGTTCCCAGGCGGGGACCTACACCACCTTTTGGCAGCCATGCTGTGGCAGTGACCCACTTACAAAATAGAGGAAGACTGACACAGATGAGCTCAGGGTGAATCTTCCTCAGAAAAAAAAAAATCAACAATCACATTAAATATAAATGGCAACTAAATGATCCAATTATAATACAAACATTGACAGACTAAATTAAAAAAAAGAGTACATACTATTTACAAAACACATATTCAGTATATTAGGATCCAAAAACACTGAAACTAAAAAGATAGAAAAAGACATTCTATGCAAACATTGACCAAAATAGAGCTGATTTAGCAATACTAAAATCAAAGTAGACTTTAAGGAAAAAATTATTAGTAGAGATAAAGGGGGATATTTAATAATAATAAAAGATTTAATTCACCAAGAAGGTATAACAATCCTAAGTTCTGGACTTACATACATTGCGTATATAACAAAGCCACAAAATACATAAAGCAAAAATTAATACAACTAAAGGAGAAACAGACAAATTGTCAATCACAGTGGGAGATTTTCACGTCTCTCTCTCAGTAAATGATAGAATAAGCACACAAAAAAGTACTATACCAACAAGTAGATTCCTTTCAAAAGCCAGAGAGAAATTGAAACTGTCCAAGAACAGGGGAGAACCCTTCCTATGACAGCCCATGCCTTGGCCCCATGGAACTGCTTGGGTCTCCTAAATATGCCAGTCTTCCACATTTCCACATTTTTCACTTTTTGCTTTCTATTACTCAAATGTCCTACTCTTCCTCAACTGGTGAATTCTTACTCATTTTTTTTAAGACTAGCTTCGGACATAATTTCCCCTGTGATTTCCCTCTCCTGGGCTTTTACAGAACCTGGATCATTTTATGGCATGCATGGTTGCATTACAATATAGGATTTATTTAGACCATGCACCATGCACTCTTTGAAGGAATGCACTGTGGCTTACAGGTAGATACACATAGCACAGTTCTTTTTTTCTCACCAAAGCCCCAGTACATGGTTGTATATTCTAGTTGTAAGTCCTTCTAGCTCCTCTATGTGAGCCACCACCACAGCATGGCAACTGACAGATGAGTGGTGTGATTCTGCAACCGGGAAACAAGCCCGGGCTGCCAAAGTGATGAGAGCATGGAACTTTAACCACTAGACCATCAAGGCTGGCTCAGCACAGTTCTTGATTTATAGAAGATGCTCTCTGTTTACTGAATTATTTGCTAGATCACAATCCTCACTCTTTCTCCCTTTTTACTTCTATTTTAAAAGTAAACATGTCCTCCCAAAGGTGCTCCATACACAGCCTTGTTTAAAGTATTTCAGACTATTGGAAGTGTACCAACAGCTAGGGTTATAGGATTTTTAGAAATACTTAGAAACACAGAGGCACTGTGAGTAGCTGGAGTGTGTAGGAAATCCCTGGCTGCATTATGAACATCAAGGTTAAAGACTGAAGACCAGTCAGTAGGGAAAATGAAGACTGAATAATTAAGAAATCAGTTAATTGTGCCAATTGAAACTTTCTAGTATTAAGGCTTATAAGTAAGGCCTCCTACTTTTGGCAGGAAACAAATTAATAAGGATTAATAGGAGAACGTATTTTCAAGATCTGAAAGGATGATGTAAAATGTGTTGTAGTTTGCCAGCTGCCCTGTATGCAACTTTGTCTTGTAATTTCAGCCCACGGAGAAGAGAACATTCCTCGCTCAGGAGTATTTCAGGCCACCGGGCTGGGCAGGAAATGAGCTATTTTGGTCTGAGAAAATCATGGTGGTCCTAGCTTCTTGGGAGTAGTCAAGGGATACAAAAAAAACAAAATAGCAAGTTATAAAATGGCATCTTCATTTTTTTTTAACAATACTTACCTCCTTTGTAGTTATTAAAGGTTTATGTGTGATTTTTAAAAATGTTTTTTCCCTACTGTATCTCCTCACTGTGTCCCCAGGTTAATATATTGTCAGATTCATAGTTTGTACTTAATAAATGTTTGACTGAATGAATAAATGAATAAATGAATGTTTCACTCTATACTACCACTAAAGAACTTGATTTTAAACCATATAAATGGAAAAACAAATGCTTTTCAATAAACAAAAACAATACAAAAGCGGTTTTAATGTCACTAAATGGGACATGAACTTTTGTTCCCAATTTGACTTTTGAATGCTTTTCATTTCTTCTAGTCCAAATTTTGAACATGACAAGTTTCAAAGCCAAAATCTTAACTGCTCACCCCCAAAGTTGCTGGCTTTCTTTGTCTGATAATTTGTTACAACTTTTCTTCTTTACGATATCTTTGTCTTTCCACATCCTCTCCTTTCTCTACAACTTTTCTCAACATGATTCCTCAATAGTCTGACACTTCTATACCAATCATAGTCGTAAATGTCCACCAAAATTTTATTTTTCTTTGTGAAGAGCTTATCTTTCCTTCCTTATTTATCATTAAAGCTGTAAATATCCAAAGAGAAACTGGTTAATAATGTCTCAGAACTAAAAGAAATCTGAGAACTAGAAAAAATAGACTTCAACTTGTTTATTTTCCTAAGACTTGTGAAATTCAATCTCAATTACAAAACGAAAAGCTTTTTTCACACTTTATACTGTCCAGACATCAAGGTATAATCTTTTAGTAAAATAAATAGAGAATTAATTCTCCTGATAGATATGCAAACATTAGGCTACTTTGTGTGTGTGTGTGCTGCAGGAGATATTCCAAGCTATTTGTCTTTTAAACTTTGCAAATGCAAAATATATTAATGTAGGTTACCTTAGTCTATTGAAAATTCACCTCACTGTCTATTAACATATCTCAACTCTAACTCAATGACACTTCTACCTGTATTATTCATTTTTCATTATCCCATAATCCAGGGCTCTCTGCTGAGACTCTATAAAACGCAACTATTAAGTCCAAACTCAGGGATATCTGCCTGTTGGGACATGAATTAGATCATCATGTTATTTCACCAGGCTAAACCAACTGCCACTCAATTGAGTGTGAGTCTCCCACCACTGCCTATTCCAGCCACAGCCCATGATTAAAAGTTTCTGTATTCATTTCAGATTGCCTCTAGCACCAACTTGAATTAACTTGCCAAGGTATCATGCATTTTTAGTTACTTCGCCGATAAACTGGCAGCCTCAGTCTCCTCCTGTATATTTTCATCCAAATGAGGCTTTACAAACCTCAATTTCCCCAAAGAGAGTTCCCCCTGAGCTGAGGACAAAAATTTCATGTTTTATCAATCTCAGGTCAGAACACCATCTGTCAAAATCAATTGTCCTCCTTCTCACCTTTCTCCTTATTAAGAATTCCAGCAAAATATGTATGAGGTGAAACCACAGAACAAACATGGTAGGCTAAAAATTTCTAGAGTTTTAAAGTTAGCTCAGTGTCAGGGCAAAAAGCAACGGACTATAGGTTTGAGTAACTGGAGTTTATCAGAGCACTTTCTAAAATGTCAATAAGCTGAAAAAACATAACTGTCCAGTAATAGGGGATGAGTTAAACAGATCGTAATGCATCCATTCACTAGAATGCTATGTGGTCATTAAAATTGATGATGAAAACCTATTTTTATTCTATAACTTGACTTGAAAGGCAAGTTATAGAATATTTTATTTGGAGCTGGCCCAGTGGCATAGTGGTTAAGTTCAGCATGCTCTGCTTCAGTGGCCCAGGGCTCACGGGTTCGGATCCCAGGTGTGGACCTACACCATTCATCAAAGCCATGCTGTGGAGGCATCCCACATACAAAAAACAGAGGAAGATTGGCTCAGATGTTAGCTCAGGGCCAATCTTCCTCACCAAAAAAAAAAAGAATATTTTATTTGCCTAGTGTGTGTATAAAAAATTAAGGGAAATTATTAATGGTGATTATTTCTGGGTTAGAAAATTTCAAGTAACTTTATTTGTATTTTTACTTTTCTGCATTATTGATTTTTATTTTTTATTAAAAATCAACACATAGACTTCTTTTTCCAGCCGTGATGGAGATACTGAGGTCAGATTTACCCTCCCATTTTAAACACCTGGTAAACTAGACAAAACATGTGAAGCCATGGTGTCAGACATTGGACAACAGGAAGCGCAGGACAGTAATCCTCAAGAGAAGGAGAATAAATGAGATGAGCTTGACAAGGTCTCAATTGACTGCCTAGAGTGAGTTTTCTAGGCTGCAGTAAAGGGAAGGGGGGCCCAAATTGAGCCTGGCAGAAGCCCTGTGTTGAGGAGACAGAGTTGAGAATTTGGGGAGTACAAGATGGCTAGAACTAGCAGGGCAGAGTATCAGAGAGAAGAGAGTGGCACAGAGAGTGAATCAAAGATCTGCGGGGGATTCCTCTGGCGTCTCCAGCTTGGTACTAGGAGGCACCTGCTGTAAGGAAACTACTTAAAGTCAGAAAAAGAATCACGAGAAAGGAAAAGAGTCACACCAAGGGGGGAATTGTTCTCATTCTCAGCAACTATAGTGGAAAAATCTCATAATGTACAAGTATCAGTTTAGTACTCAGAAGGATATTGTCTCTGTAGTGGAGCCAAATTAACCCTAGATTAAAGACTGCTCTTGTCTTGCCTATCAAAACTTAAAAGCAAGATTATAAGGATCAATGTGTTCCCATGTACCTAAACTACATCCCAAAACAAAGCTCAAAAATATTTAAAAGAATTCAGTATCTAATGGAATAAATTCACAATGTCTGGCATCTATTCAGAAATTAGGAGGCAAGTGAAGAAGCAGGAAAAAAAAAGATCTATAGTGAGGATAAAACTTAATCAATAGAAAAGACACACAAGTAGAAAATATGATAGGATTAGGATACAAAGACTTTTTAAAAACTGTCACTATGCTTGATGTGTTCACAAAGGTAGAGGAAAGCATGTCAAGGAGAAATATAAAGATAAAAGAGGACCCAAATTGAACTTCCAGACTTGAAAATACAAAGTTTGAGATGAAAAACGCATTGGATGATAATAATACAGGTGATAAAATGGAATCATTAAAATACTCAATTCATTTGAAAGAAGGCAGAAGAGAAGAAAAACGAAATGAACAATAGATAGAATAAATAGAAACGATTGCAGGATGGTAGGTTAATACTCAAACAAATTAATATTTACATTCAAGGTATATGCTTTAAACACCTCAATTAAAAGGTAGAAATTATCAGATTGGATTTAAAAAAGCATGTCTGTAAGACACCCATTTTAATTATAAAGAAATAAATAGGTTAAAAGCAAACGAATGGAAATTGATGTACCATGCTAATGTTAAGCAAAAGAAAGCTGAAGTGGCTGTATTAATATCAGGTAAAGAAAATTTCAGAGCAAAGAATATTACCAAAGATAAAGATCATGTCATAGCAATAAAGAATTAATTCATTAAGAGGTACATGTTTATGCACCTAGTAACAAAGCTTCAAAATATCTAAAGCAAAACTGATGGGACTGAAAAGAGAAACAGATAAATTGGCAATTATAGCTGAAGATGTCAGCATCTTTTTCTCAACAATTGATTGGCCGAGTGGACATAAAAACCAAAGATATAGAGGACTTTAACAATATTAGCAAACAACTTGACCTAATTGATATTTATGCAGCCCTATAACCACCAACAGCAGAATACATGTTATCATCAAGTGCACACAGAATGTTTACCAAGATAGGCCATATTCTGAGCCATAAAAACTTCCAATAAATTGTGAAGCATTGAAATTATAAACAGTATGTTTTTTGAGCAAAATGGAATTAAATTACAAATCAGTAACAGGAAGATATCTGGACATTTCTTGAATTTTGAAAATAAACAGTGCACTCTTAAGTAATGCATGAGTCAAGGGAAATTAGAAAGTATTTTGAATTGTATGAAAATTGAAATATTACATGAAGAATTATGGGGCATGCAGTTATTCAATGCTTAAAGGAATTTTATAACATTAAATGCTTATATTAGAAATGAAGAAACAATTTAAATCAATGACCTCTACATCCCCTATGAACACAGACATGTATGTTCTTAATGAGATTTTAATGAATAAATTGCAACAATATATAAAAGTATAATGTATCATGACAAAGTAGAGGTTATCTCAGAAATGCAAGATCAATTTAATATGTAATTCATCACATTAACAGGCTAACACAATATAATTCACCGTATCAAGGGCTGAAGGAAGAAAAATCATATGAGTACAATAGATGTGGAAAAAACATGTGAGAAAATTCAACAGATTTATGATTTAAAAAAAAAACTCTCAGCAAACAAGAAAGAGGGGAATTTCTTTCATCTGATAAAAGACATCTAGGAAAAATCTACAGCCACATTAACTTAATGGTGAAAGTCTGGATGCTTTCCCATGAGAATTAATGATGTGTGTTCTTACCATTTCTATTCTATAGTGTATTGCTGGTCCTAGCCAGTGCAATAAGGCAAGAAAAAGAAATACAATGTATCCACATTGGAAAGTAAGAAGTAAATTGAATTTCCATTTACTATCCACAAATAGAAGTTGAAATTAAAAAAACAATACCATCAAAAATAGGAAATACTCAGGGATAAACTGACAAGAGATTCGCAAGACATGTACACTCAAAATCTCAAAATTTTATGGTGAAAAATAAAAGACCAAAATAAATGGAAAGATATAGCATGTTCACTGATCAGAAGACTCAATAGTTTTAGGATATCAGTTTTACCCAAATTGATCCATAGATTTACCACAATTTCAATCAAGATCCAAGCATATTTTCTGTAGAAATGCACATGCTAACTCTAAAATGTACATGTAAATGAAAAGTATTTAGAATAACCAAAACAGTTTTGAAAAAGAAGAGTAAAGAACTAATGTTACCTGATTTCAAGAGTTATAAATCCACCAGCAATCAAGACAATGTTATATTGGCTGAACGATATTCACACAGCAGAAAACAGTCAGATGTTGACACACACACGGACAATTGATTTTCAAAACAAGTGCCAAGACAATTCAATAGGGAAAGGAGTATCATTTCAATAAATGGTGTTAGAACAATTAGGTATCCATATGCAAAATATGAACCTTAACCCTTTCCTTATAACACATACAGAAATTAAGTCAAAATGGATCACAGACCTAAATGTTAGACATAAAACTATAAAACTGTGTAAGAAAAAACAGAAGAGAATTAACCTTGGTTTTGGCAAAGATGTCTTAAAAATGACACAAAAACCCTGCAAACTATTTTAAAAACTCAATAAATTAGGCTTTATCAAAATTAAGAAGTTTCACTCTTTAAAGACACTGTTATGCAAATGAAAAAACAAGCCAAAGACTGGGAGAAAATGTGTGCAATCATATATATGACAAAAGACATGCATCTACAATATATAAAGAACTTTTAAAAATCAATAATAAGAAGACAAACAACACAATAAAAAAATGGGTAAACTTCAAACAGACACTTCACCAAAGGAGATAATCAGATTGCAAGTGAAAAGATAAAAAGATACTTAATCTCATTAGTCATTAGGGGAAAGCAAATTAAAATTACCGTGAAATACCACTACATTAAAACTAAAAATAACATGGTAGGCAGAATTCTAAGATGACCCCCAAGAGCCCTTGCCTTTATATACTGCTCTTGTGTAATCTCCTCTTCTTGAGTGTGGGTGGAACCTGGACATATGATGAAATAGTACTCTTGTGGCAAAAGGACTTTGGTGGATATAATTACAAGTCAAGTCAGTTGACCTCATGTTAGGGGGATTATCTGGATTGGCCTTACCTAATCACATGAGTCCTTTGAATCTGGATCTAGAAGTCAGTATGGGGGAAATCAGAGAGATCAGAAGCAAGAGAAGCTACTATGCTCCACTGCTAGGTTTGAAGATGGAGTGTGGCCACATGTCAAGAACGCAGGGAGCCTGTAGGAGTTAAGAACAGCCCATGGCCGATGGCCAGCAAGGAAGTAGGGACCTCACTTCCACAACATCAGGGACCTGAATTCTGCCCCACTGTGTGAGCTTGGAGAGGAATCTGAGCTCCTGGTGTGAATGTGGGCTGGAGAACATCTTGATTTTAGCCTTGTGAGAATCTAAGTGAATCCAGCACACTCACACTGAGTCTGGATTTCTAACCTACAGTACTGTGAGCTAATAGATGTATGTTGTTTTAAGTCACCAAGTTTGTGGAAATTTGTTACATTGCAATAGAAAATTAATACACTGACTATTACACATGTCTGCAGAGATGTGGAACAACTAGAACTCATACACTGCTGGTAGGAATACATTGCTGGTAGGAATACAGAATGGCATATTCACTTAGGAAAAACAGTTCGGCAGTTTCTTAAAAAGCTAAACATCCCCCTTCCATAAGACACAGTCAATCCACTCTTTGTATTTACCCAGGAGAAATGAAAACATATGTCCTACAAAGACTTGTACACAAACGTTCACAGCAGATTTATCTATAACAGCCCAAAACTGGAAATAACCAAAACATCTATCAACAGGTTAATGAATGAGCAAATTGTGGTATGGGATACCACTCAGGAATAAAACTGAGGGAAAGATGGATAAATGCAACAACATGGATGAATCTCAAACAATTTTTCTGAGTAAAAGAAGCCAGACAAAAAAAAAGACAGTGTGCTATATATGTACATATTTGATTCCATTTATCTAAAAACCTAGAAAATGAAAAATAATCTATAATGATGGAAGAGAGGTCAGCTCTTGTCCATACGCAGTAGAGGAGGATAGAAATGGATTACACTGGAGAAGGAAGAAGCTTTTGGGAGTGAAGGATATTTCATTATCTTGATTGTGGTTGTTTCACGGTTTTGTATATATGCCAAAGCTCACCAAATTGTACACTTTAAAGAACTATGGTATATTGTATGACAATTATACTTCAATAAAGCTGCACTAAAAAAGACAGATATTACCTGTAAAATAAAATATAAACAAAGGGGATAAAAGTTCATGGTTTCCCATCCTATTCCCAGCTGTTTCTAGCTAGTTGTGTGAGCCTAGGCAAGGAACACTTCATCTATAGTCTCAATATGTTCCTCTGTAAAATGGGTTGGTAGGATGAGATGACATTGAAGAATCTCTTTCCTATGAATCTGTAACAACATCAGCTACCTTTTGCTGTGTGTTTATTAAATACCAAGCACCGTACTCACTTTATGTCATGAGATGTGACTTAGAGAAATCAACGACTTTTCCAAGATCTCAAAGTGAGTAAGTGGAAAATCCAGAGTCAAATATTTCTGCCTGACTGTACACACTGGTGTCTAGCCAACCTGCTCTACATATATAAATGCAATTGTTTGACCAATGTTCACTCCCTAGTAACCTTCCTAGCAGCTTAGCTTTGATACATCCTATTACCTACCATTTGACCTATCCAGTCCCCTCCTATTTGCTATCTTTTCCCATGGTTTAACATCCAGTGTAGATAATTTGTCATGTGATTTGTGGAATTTAACAGCACAGCTCTTATTAATGTTAATGGGAGTCATCGAGCAGAACTGTATCCATTGTGCTAAGAATTTATACTAGATACAATTTCATCTAACATAACAGCTCACAAATTACAAGGGTTTAATATAATTCTGAACCTGACTTTTTATTTTCTATCGCTGCCTCTTCACTCAAGAAGAAAAATGGGAGAAAAAAAATCCATTGTATATAGGATAAGGCATAATTTCTTCTCTTATGGAATTTAACTTCACTTGAAGGAAGAGATGATGTAAATCCCTGAAGAGACATCTCATAGGAGAGATCAGTTAGGAGCTTTCTCTGTCTTTTGCTTGAATATATTTCTCGAGAAAGCATATATGTATTACAGATAATCAAATAAAACATACTATGCTAATTAATTAATTAATTAATTAGTTTAGCTTATGAAAAAGAAGAAAATGGGCTCATCAGAAAATTTCACCACCACAAATCACCCTTGGATCCTCTTCCTGTCTTAAGTAGGCATATCGCAGCTGAATTTGTAACAGCCTGGAGAGTGAGCTGATTAACAGTAATCTGCTCTGCTTTAGAGCAATATGCATTCTTTATTCACATCAGGGCTTACTCTTTTTATGATGGGTCCAAAATAAGGACTTCAGGAGGTATGGGGAAGAAACTATAGCCAAACAAATCCCATAGAAACAGTGCAGGATGCAGAAACCAGCCAGATCAGACTGGACTGTTTTCTTGCGTCTACCATCCATGTTCCCCCTACCTATGTTTGGTCTTTCTTCTCCTACTTTGTATGATTCTCTTAGATCTTAATTTCTTAGAAACAAGAGACTAAAAAACTCAGCGACTTAACTCCATTGTCTGGTGTTCTTTTACCTCGAGCCACCTTCAATCAGGTAAGCAGGCAAGTGATGCTGGAAAGCCTTTGTAAGTAGGAAACGCATTTATTTTAATTTTATTATTTTTTAACGTTGGAAGGCATATTTCTTTTTTTTTTACTTTAAAAAATAACTTTACGGTGGCTGGCCTGGTGGCGTAGTGGTTAAGTTCATGCACTCCGCTTTGGCAGCCTGAGATTCACGGGTTCAGATCCAGGGCATGGACCTACGCACTGCTATCAGGCCATGCTGTGGCAGGTGTCTCACATATAAAGTAGAGGAAGATGGGCACGGATGTTAGCCCAGGGCCAATCTTCCTCTAAAAAGAGGAGGATTGGCAACAGATGTTAGCTTAGGCCTAATCTTCCTCACCCCCCCCAAAAAAAAGAAAGAAAGAAAGAAAATAGCTTTATGGGGCTGGCCCCATTGCCTAGTGGTTAAGTCTGGTGTGCTTTGCTTTGGGGGCCCAAGTTTGGTTCCCAAGCATGGACCTACACCACTTGTCAGCAGCCATGCTGTGGAGGTGACCCACATATAAAATAGAGGAAGACTGGCACAGATGTTAGCTCAGGGTGAATCTTCCTCAGCAAAAAAAAAGCTTTATCAAGGTATATTTGACGTAAAATAAAGTACACACATTTAAAGCATACAGTAAGTTTTGACTTATGTCCAGGTGGTGAAACCATCACACTAATCAAGATAATGAACATCTTCATCACCTACAAAAGCAAAACACATTTACAACTTCATTTTTCTCTTTTCCAACCTGTCCCCAACCACCTTCTGAGCCTTGTCACCTGTGTGGTAGGCTTCTTACCCTGGCCATCAGCAG
Source organism: Ceratotherium simum simum (assembly GCF_057802395.1). Classification (NCBI taxonomy): domain Eukaryota; kingdom Metazoa; phylum Chordata; class Mammalia; order Perissodactyla; family Rhinocerotidae; genus Ceratotherium; species Ceratotherium simum. The sequence continues at coordinate 12,188,853 of NC_141937.1, read as the reverse complement.
GTCAGACTTAACCCACAAATGTGTTTCGTTTGATGATTACATCATATTAAAATTTCTAAATCATTTTCCAAAAATTAAAAGTTGATAGATTTCATATAAAAATCCAGATTTCTAGCTTTCTTTTTTTTTAACCCCAAACTCTGGCAAGTCTGAGCCGGCATTTCAGCTGGCAATCACACGTCTGTCGGAGCCGTGCAGCTGTCAGTCTCTCTAGACAAGACGCACACTCTCCAGTTTGCTTCAGTCTCTGCAAGGCTTGCTTTATTTATTGATGTTGTTTATCCGGCCTTTGAATTTACCACTCCTGCCACTCAATTTGCCCTCGATCCCAACACAAGCATCCATTAGTCTCCACAAACACCATAAACTTTTCTTGTTTGTGCTCTTCTTCTTGCAAAAAGCTCTGCTGGCCTCTGCCTAGCTAGAGCAACAGTTAGCCTTCAGCACTGCTTGTCTTTCTTTAAACCTCCTTAGGCAGGATGCATTGCTCCTCGCTCTGTGCACCTGCCGTATTTTTTCTCACCGTTCTTATGGAGCACATCACATTGTTAGTTGTTGGCACATCTGGCCCTCCTGCTAGACTGTGAGCTCCTCAAATCCAGGACAGACATTTTTATCCTCAGGTCCTCAGCAGCTGGCCTGGTGCCCTACACAAAGCAGAGACCAGTAATATGTTTTTTTAAATGTCAAATTAAATTGATTAAAAACATAATGCATTTATTCTATTTATTCTATTCACGAGAAAAAAATCCAATGAACTTAATCCCAAATTAAAAAAAAGAAACTAAACATTTTTTCTCCAATTCCAATTAAAAAAATATGTATATATATTAGCCACATTGATGCTGTCTGTTGATTGAATTAGATGCAATAACCACTGTGACTCACACGTGGGAGCATTGAAACAGAGGGATCATCTGGGTCATAGGTGGGAATTTTTACAATCTAATTTCCCACATTTTGGAAAGTGCAAGTTCCTACTCATACGTATATGATTGGTCCTTTTATGTTTGAGCACAAAAAAGCACAACATATATATACATTTATACAGAACTTTTCTAAATGAGAGCTTCCTGTCCAAAAAGTTTCCTAAACATAGCCAATTTCTTTCATTTTTTAAAAAAAATTCCTAGCTAGTTTTCCTACATTTCTGGTGATTCTCTGACTAGAATCCATCCTATTTCTGACCAGAAGCCATCATATTTCTGTTGGGCCACATTAAAAAAAAAAAAATTTGAAAAAATCCTTTACACTACAAATCTTTCCTTAGATAAAATGCTTTGGAGTTCAATGCCATTTGTCAGCAGTAGGCATGAAGAATAAACAAACAAAAACCTGACATTTTTTTCAATCCAATTCTTTTTTAAAAAGCATTTTATGAATGCCGACCATGTTCAAAAATCTCTATAAGCACTGTGGAGGATAAAAAAATGAATAATGCCTAGTACATCTCCTCAAGGATCTTGCAATGTAGTGAGAGCAACTGAAAGCTATATGAACATTTCGAGTAACGGAAATAGCTCAAATAAAAGCCCAGAGATTGGGACGCCAGCCAGTGTATTCAAAGAATAGTCAAATATACTACTCCTGCCTGAAACACAGTTTGTATGCTGAGGTTGGGAGAGAATGTGTGAAGGTGGGCATTGGGAAGTCACATATGACATTGGAGAAAATTTAAACATCAGATCTGAAGAGTTTGAATTTGTATTGCATATAAGCAATAGGGAGCAGTTAAATATTGTAGAGCGAGGGCTCAGTTTGGAAATGAATATCTGAACATCTGTTGTGTGTCAGGGTATCAGTTTACCATTTATACATCGAATTTTAAGGTTAAGGTAAGTTTTGGCTTCTCTCTCTCTCAAGCAAATATTTATTGAAGATCCCAAGGATGGTTTTAAATTAGTAACTACTGAAGACCCATGGAAAAGGAGCCATCTCAACAATCCAGAAAATTCAGTCCTCAAGGATAAGTTTATAGCATGTTTGGGATTTATGTGGCCATATAATGCTGAGCACATTTTATTATTTAAACAAATTTTGTTACATTTGTTTTGATCTGGTCTAAAAACAATTTCAACCTGGTGACCTCTGGGCCATCATTATCTTGACTACTCCAGTGTGTTGGGTTGTATTTAAAAAATCGGCCTGTGAATCCAGTAGATAGCAAGAGAAAGCAGGGCTAAGACCCACAGGGTGCCACATTAAGACTCTTTTCCTGTCTTCTTCGCTACTCTGATGGATGATAATAATTTTCTCTTTCCCTTCTGATAATACATCTATGCTTTCTTCTATCAGTGTGTGAATGTTCCGGGAGTTTTTCTCAGCTCAGCCTTGATATAATTACCCTTCAGAGAAAGGGGTTAGAGCTCTCTGCCCTGGCCCCTCAGGAATGGACCCTTGGGGACTGGCTTCTGCCCTACCCACAATATAAGGCAAAGAACCAGCCTTGAGACTCTCCTAGCAAAGCCGAGCATTCCCTGTATAAGGCAAAGAGCCCAAGGCGACAGTCAAGGACTAAAAGGGCAAGCAGATGACAGCTTTCCCTGCTGAGGAGGCTCTGGAGTGGCTCAGGAAGCCAATGACACAGCAGCCCGATGCCCCACGCTGGTTTAGATGCTCGGCAGCCTGATTTGCCATTCTCCTTCCAGCGGAGACCTCACGCTGACAAAGGAATCTTCCTGGCATCCTCTCTCCAAGAGCCGCCAGGCCACCCCTCAAGTCTGCATTACCACCACTAGGAATGGACCTGCGCATGCTCATTGTGATGATGTCAGAGTAAAACGTCACCGCGTTCTGCGGTTGGGAGGGGATGAGTAAAGCTGGGGGTTGGGAAGAATTGGGAGGTCAAATAGGACATTGTATATCAGATCTAAGGAGTTTGGATTTTTACTGCATACATGTAATAAGGAATCATTAAATATTGTAGAGTGAGGGTAACCCTTCCCCCTAGGTGTGGATGGTTCCTGGCTCAAAGCTGTTTTGTTTTGAGTCAAAGGGCATTTTTGTGACGTAGTCTTAGATGGATAAGTATTAAGTATGCGGTCTGTTTTAAGCCTTTGGCTGGGTCCGTGTGTCTTGATGCAAGATAAGGGGACTGGGAGCAACAGCAGTGGAGTAGGAATCAAGGCATTTTGAGAAGATTTAAAGAGAGCTCTGCTCTGCTAGTTGCCCATCTCTGGTCCCCACAGCTAACAAGTGGCAATTGAGAGATTCCTGCCTGGATACCCTGGCAATCTCCCTCTGTATGAAAGGACTTTCAAGAAAATAATTGTTAGTGAGAACTTCTAGTTGAAAAAGTTGAACTATTTATGAATACGATTTTATAACTGAAGAAACCATGAGCTGAACCTGCTCACAATGATAATTTGAGGTTTAATTAATTAATGGCTAAAGTACTTTGGAAACACAAAGGACTATATAAATGCTAAATATTATTAAATGTTAATAGCCATGTTCTCAAATAACACTGATATTAATTTAAATTCCTAAACCTTATTATCAGAATGAAATGCATGCTAATGAGGCTTTCCTAATAAATATTTTGTTTATGATGTATTTGGAGTGGTATTACTTATCTTGCTAGAGCAAGTATAAATTACAGCACACGGAAAAAGGGCTGCTCCCTTTTCTTCATGATAATTAAAATGGAAATGTAGAGAAATATAATGAATATATTAGGCAAAAAAAATTTGTGTTAGAACCACTGAAGTTCACTTCATGACCCAGCCAGTGATTCCATTTCTTCTTCGAGTAGTGGTTTCAGTATTTTGTTGGTCCACTTTTGCCTTCTTAGACTGTCCTAATAGTACTTAATAAAACATACTAAATTTTTAAACAAATTGGATTAAAATAAACATTTTCAAGGAATTTTCTAAAAATCTCATGCCATCCTTTGAGGTCATTGGCGATATCCTGGGATGCTTTCAATCAAGCTTGGGGATTCTTTTTTCTACTGGTTCTTGCCTGGAACAACTGACAGGCCATTATCATTGCTACACAGATGGAAGGTGGGCTTGTCTTGTTTTTCAATTCGTGCCTTGACTGAGTAATAATACTAGAGCTTGCTTCTTGGGGCGTTGAATCACTTGTGTTTCAATTAGCAAAGGTCTGAGTGAAATCCTCAGGTAGGATGTATTCATACATTTAGTTATACATGTTTTTTTCCAGCTACAGTGGCTGCTTCTATTTAGGATACAATTGGCTTAGTCCAGACTCCCTTAAAGTTTAGAGGTCTGAAGTTATACATACTCTGAAATCAGGAAAGAGAAAACTTTTCTTTTCATCCTCTTCTTACTAGTAGAATGCTATACTTTGTATGTATTAATTCAGTCCTCATGAAAACTCCATGAAGCAGGTAATAATATTATCCTATTTTTTAAAAAAGCCCAAGTATACACATTTATTTAGTTTGATGGCTCTCTAAGGAATTTTAACAGCCTGATTTTGAAAATAAATATTTACATTCTTTAGCTTTGGTTTAGAACAATCCATTTACAGTTAGGGTAATATAATTTTATTATTGGTTTGTAAAGAAATTTTATAAATTAAGAATAATAAACCTTCTTTGTCATTTTTGGCCAATATTTTTCTAATTTTTCTTTTAATTTTTGAATGTTTCAAAGTATTAAAGTTAAAAAAAGCATATTATAGTTAGTCACATGTGGCCATATTTTCCTTTGGGATCTCTTCCATTGATTCTGAATTTAGAAAGCCTTTCTCCCTCCAAAGATCAGAAAACTGTTTACAAATAATTTTTTTAGCTCTTTAATTACTTGAAATTTTTTAAAGGTTTTTTCTTCTTTTTTTTTTTTACATTTAACTCATTAATCTACTTGAAATTTAATATTAAATATGGTGTATGGCCAAGTTCCAAATAGACCTTTTTCCTTCAAAAGATTAACCGTTATTTCTAGAATTTCTATAAAGCATGATTGTTGTTTGGGAAAGAAATCAGGCTTATCTGTGTAGCAGTAATTGAGTCAAGTATCTCTACGCTGCATTTGACTGATGCATTTTTGTAGCACAGAATGTGTCATATTAAAAGTAATGCTCTAAATGGCTGCCCAGGCTTGGGATGTTTTGGCTGAATTCTCAGGAGGGGCAGAACCATGTTCTCAAGTCATTAGCTTGAATGTTTGACTCCCTTGGGTGAGAACAGCAGAAATGGATGTCCTGAAAGACCAAGAATCTTGGCTTTGTAGATGCTCCTATCATTGTTTTTCAAAGGCCAAGACTTAAAGTCTCATATTGATGTAGACAGCTGAGGAAAGTCTCCAGACAATATGCCAGCAATACATCAGATATGATGGGGCCACAGTATAGATTACCTTTATGTCAAACGCCACTTAATGCAGCCAGAATATTGGCTACAATTGAGTCATATAGGAAATGGACTCGTGTTGCCTGATTTTTTCCCAAACAGTGGCAATTTTAAGGCCTCTAGGTAATAGCTTTGCTGTTGAACTTAAACAAACAAACAAAAATGCTGATTTCTAGAATTATTATTCAGAGGAAAGGAAGGAGAAATTAATGTGTATCACATCTGGCACCCAGCAAGGTTGCTAATAGCTAACATGCTCTGAGAGCCCACTATGTGTATGAACTGCACATTTTACATGCATTTTCCCAGTCAACCTTCGCAATAATCTGATGAAGTAGTGACTATCACCATCCGGAATAATTTATCCTTATTTTACAGACACCTACCCAGGAAGTGGGATTTGAACTCGATTCCAAAGTCTGTACACTTAATCATTATATCGCCTATTTGAATTAGGTACAATAAGTACCTAATAAGATTTTGAATAAATAAATGAATAAGTTAATTATTGGAGAAGCAAGTAAAACAACACTAATTTTAAATATTTAAGAGCAACAAAATTATTATAATTAGTACAGAAGGATTTACTCATTTAATATAACCTATAAAATCTATTTCAACAACTTTAAAAAGTAGAAATACTTCAGTATTTAGAAGAAATACATCTTGGGCTGATAGAATAATTGAATAAACACGAAGTAACATCTCTCAGAAAAGACCATATGCTTTCCTCATGGCTTAATGACATCAATTATAAAGAAAATAATTTAAACTGCCCATTTACATATATTTTAATACAGATTATGAAAAGCTGCATGACAATGAAGAAGCTTAAACTACCCTAATGAATGGCCAGTGAAATTTAGCTCCTGAGAGGAGTTGATAATTTTTATTGGGTTTTCTCTTATTACATTTGTGTACACATTAAAAGAAGTAAAGCATGCCTAAGAGAAATACAAACCAAAAAGTCCTCATGGAAATGGATTATCTATAACTATTCAAATGTAAATGGGAAAACCAATCAAGAAGTGGAAGACTGAAAATCTTGATGAAATATGTATAGTTCTACAGAATATAAATATTTTCAGGTTCTATTTGCAAAAATACAATATGAAAACAATAATTATGTAAACAAATAATTAACACATTCCACAGGTAATTATTGAAGAAGAGTTACTTCTATTCATATAATCTTAAAAAAAACTTTCAAAAAATATAAAATTATGATACAAATACCATGTCACTACAATCTCATAAATTAAATATTTAGAAGCATATCGATCTCACGTTGTAAAAATTATTTAGAAAACTAAAACATAAAAAGGAAATGAGGAGCCATTATCCTACTGTTTATTATTTGTCTAAGCTTATAAACATCGGAGATTTGTGGATCGAGGATAAGGAAGTTAAGAACGTAAGTAACTCTGCAGAAATATTAAGGTCCGTAGCATGGTAGGTGACATTGGACACAGAGATACAGGTACAGGAAAATATAAAAGATTGAAAGCATCATGATAAATAATGACAGATAATCCCAACAGGGCGGTGTTCGGTTAATGATGCCACCTTCCAATTATCAAGAAAGTAAAGGTCAGAGCATCCTGGCTGAGGTCTTTAAGCAGGGCATAAGCAAAGTGCTTTTCCATATTAGCATTGTCTCAACATATAATGCTTTGAAGAAGTCACAAAACTTTAAAGACGCTACATGGAAAGAAAGATGAATAATACATCTAAGACAATTGTCATATTATTAAAATCTTGGCCAGATTCTTCTTTGTACTTTTCTATATTTCCTAACACTTAACGTAGTGAAAATGTTTATTTGGTAATCATTTGAAAGAGTAAGTATATCCCCTCATATAAATGACTAGTCTTCTACCTTGTTATGAAAGAAAATTACACAATTGAACTCTAAAATTGAAATTTAAAAGAACTCCTAACCCAAGTCTTTCTAACTAATTAGTCATGCACCGCATAACAATGTTTTGGTCAATGATGAGCAGTATATACTACAGTGGTCCCATAAGATTAGTACCATATAGCCTAGGTGTGTAGTAGGCTATACCATCTAGGTTTGTGTAAGTACACTCTATGATGTTCACACAATGACAAAATCACCTAACGACAAACTTCTCAGAACGTATCCCCGTTGATAAGAGACACATGACTATAGAGTATTTCATTCATTCATTCAAAAATTTCTAAGGATACACAATGTGCCAGATTCTGTCATACCATTGAGGTAGAAAGTCCCATAAGACAAAGTTCCTGCCATCCAGGAGTTCACAGACTACCAGGGGAAATAGACATAAAGTAATCAGAATACAGTAAACTAAATATAATTAAAGATGCTGCATTGGACTTCACTATAGCAAAAAAGAGAGTGTAGAAATTCCATTTGGATGCCCCAAGGAAGGGTCTGCAGAGGGGGAGGCCACTGAGCTGGATAGGAATGATGTGTTAGTCACCGAGTGGACCAGGGCTGAGAGATCCCCAACAGCCGGAACCTCGTGCTCAACGCTGTAGGAGGGACAGCAGGGTGTGGAGGAAGTGGGGAGCTATAAGGTTCCCTTCACAGCCTAAGCAAAGGTACTTTTAGGAGATGGTTGAGGAGTAATGCTAGAGAGACAGGCTGGTTAAGGAAAGCTCATAGCTCCCACTCTCATCCCTTCTCACTCACCCCAAAGAAGAAAATGAATTGAAAACATTCGCAGAAGTGTTTGGGGGTCTCAGTCCCAGATGTTGGAATTCTTTTTGCTCTGGCTCTTAGGGGCCAAGAAAGGCAAGAACGACTGTCGCCATCCTCTCTTAAGAGAAGGGCTGCCATCCTTCTTCCACTAGGCTCCTCCCTTGCTCTCTCCCCTTCCAGCACTTGGTATATGCTTCTTTACATGTAGCCAGAGTGCAAAGGGTCTAGGGGCTGCACGTCCTTGGCAGGAGGCCTGGCTTTCGGTGTCTCCATTGGCTCTCTTCTCACAGAATCGGAGGTCTTGATGGACCGCAGGCCCGTTCCTCTTGTAAAGAAATGCACCCCTTGACAACCCCATCCCTCTCCTCTCACCTCCCTTTTGACCCTTACAGAAACGCCAGCAGGATACAGAGAAGACTTAGGAGAGGAGTTCAGCCTCCTTAACCTAGGCAAAGGATCCTTCCTGGCTCCCTACGGTCTTGGTCTCTATTCACGTATTTCTCCCCGAGAAGCTATCAGAGAGTGGTTACTGTGATTTCAGAATGTGGATGCTCCCAAATTGCCTAATCGTACAATGTCTATCTGTCTGTCTCTGTTTCTCTCTGTCTCTTTCTCTTCGCATGTGCATCCAGCAAGGGCAATGTCATAAAAGGGGCTTATATGTCATTTGGGGGGGTTTATGTAGGTGCCCGTGGAAGGGTTTGAGCCATGTGATCAGATAAGGATTTCTAAAAGATCATTTGGGCAGCTGTATTGAGAGACTTGATTGTGGGGAGTGGCAGGGTGGGGTGATGATGCAAGAGGCAGAGGACTGAGTAAAAGATGGTGAGCATTGCAGAGAGGGAGAGGGGACAAAGGAAGACATATTCCAAGCAATGGGGCTTCATAATGATTAGAGCGGGGAATCTGGTTGGGAAACTGGATGATATGACTCACCAACTAGAGAAGTTGTTCAATACGGAGAAAGACTATGTGTTATATTTTGAATATGGACAGATTGGGATGCCTCTGGGAAATAAATGTGCTGACCTCCAAATCTGCAGTTAGCAGATTTGGTACATGGTTCTGGCTCTTGTGAGAGAGATCAAAGCCTATGGGAGGTCACTGAAGCCAAGCATTTAGGTGAGATCAACCAGGGAGGGTGTTTGGAAGACAAAGGCCACAGAGCTGAGAATGGAAACATTGGGAACACATTTATAAGGTAAGTAAAGAAAGAGGAAGAGAAGTAGAGTAAAGAAGACTGAGAAGCAATTTTCTAAGATGTAAAGTCCTTCTAGAATTTCTCAATGGCTTTAGACTAGGGATCAGAAAACTATGGACTCTGGGCCAAATCCAGCCTGTCAACTGTTTTTGTTAAAATAAAAAAAATAGTTTCATTGGAACACGGCCACATTCACTCATTTACATGTCGTCTATGGCAGCTTTCATGTGACAATGGCGGAGGAGAGTAGTGTAGTTGCAATAGAGACCATGTGCCCTATAAAGCCCAAAATATTTACAGCTCTTTACAGAAAGCTTGCCGACTCTTACTTTAGACCACAGATGCATGACATAGTCACTATTTTTCTTAAATGTCGGCTATAGAAAGTGTGAAGAAGACAGCTTTAAGATCTCATCTGTCTCTGTTGATCTTTGCATCCATTAGGAGAACAGAACTCTGAGAGCTGTAAAATAAGTTCACCAGTTCCAGTGTAGACTGGAAACAAAAACGAGGGGAGAAAACACAAGGTATTTTATCAAGATGGATGGTGTCCTTACTAATCAATGTCCACTTACAAGGAGAATTAAATCACTCAATTTTGGGCAACTATTCTTAGAGATGCTGAAACATCGAGGGTGGTGTCAGAAGACACTGAATATCTAAGGAAATGTCAGAACAAGAGACTATGAACATTAAAATCTTTCCCATATACGGATACCCAGGAATTTAAAAAAGCTAGCCGTGCAATTAATGTACGTATATACAAAGGCACAGATTGTTTCTCTGAGTCAGCACCAGACAAGAAACTGATTAGCAGATTGAAGATTGTTGCTGTGGATGGAGGCCTGGAACCAGGTTAGCAGCGAAACACTGCAGGAAACTCTCATGGTCCTCTTTCCACCATGGCCCTGGGCTTCCCTGGGATGCATTTTGACAGTTAGATACCAATGAATATCATGGGTGCTGTTAGGAAAAATTATGATTTTTGCACATCACTGCTGAAGTATATAAAATTTCCTATCTAAAATATCAATATCTCAAAGTATTTGGAATCACATTTGTGAATTTAAGAGAAACAAAATAATCTGTCTCCTGGGAAAGGCTCAAGGAAATCAAAGGGAACTCAGTGAGCTGGCCTGGAATTTCAGCCCCTCTTTTCCTACATCTGCTATGAATATCTACTCTTAGAAGCTGTTGCTTATTGGTTGGGAAGAAAGAACACTAATGAATTCATTCTGTTGAGAATCTTTATATAATCACATCATTTATCACTCCATAGGGGAATAAGTAGATGATTTCTTACTGTCTCTTCGGGACAAGGCCAGCTACGGAATTTTGGAGACTCAGTGCAAAATGAAAATGTTGGGCCCTTTGTTCAAAAAGCAGTAAAAAAGTGACATTAAAGGTACTAAAATACACAGCTTTTTACTTTCTTCTATAATCTTTCTCTCAACTTGTCATGGTGTTTTTTATGGTATTTCATGTTTTTCTAAGTAAAGAAAAATTATAATTTTAAATCATTACCACGTACTGTTTATCTTTATGTTGTGCATTACTAGTTTTAAATGCAAAAAAATATAAGAGCATTTAACTAGTATGCAGAATCACCGAAAGTACAAAAATCGTACATGCATATGTATTTTGTTCTTACCAGAACAGTGGAAATTCTGCACAAAACTAAATCAACTGTTTTTATTTTGATTTTTGATTATGTGCCCATTCTAACAACACTCTGCCTTCAGCTTGCTGATGAGTAAGGAGGGATTGAAAGGGAAGGGAGATATGGTTTGCCCTATCTTTCCTTGTCCTTCTATGCCATTGTATGTGTTTGGCTAATATAAGGAGTTAACATGCGTAAGAAAGAATATGATACAGTTCCTTGGTCGTTCATGTTTCTTAGAGACCACCATCACCTTCTTCCTGTGTTCAAATGGAAAGAGTGGCCTCTCAGGACTGTCACCACCCCCACTTACTTGGTCATGGACATAACAGACTGACTTTGTACTCACATTGAGTCTCACCCAACTCCCACCCATCATGGGCCCACTGGAATTCTGTGCTCATGGGACATTGTGAAGGCTCTACATCAATGGCAGACATGCGTATGGCACTGTGTCTCCCGTGCTCATGGGCATGCTGCATTGTTCCATTGAATTTCATTTGCAAAACACAAGTTCAAAGATAAAATTATTAAGAATTTTGGAATAGCAGAGCATTAGACCACATGAAGCTGTTTTAAGCAGGGGCCCTGTGCAACTGTATAGGTCCTATGTCCGATGAAGCCAGCTGTATTTCTTGGTTTCAATGAGGAGTCTGCTCACACCAGCCAGTGTCCTGTCATCTCTAGGAGCAGCCGGCAGCAGCTGGAAGCTGATTATACATTGACTTCAGATCAATGCTGAGCCCCTCGCTCAGTTTCTGTCTTCTCCACATCCTGCTGCAGTCATGATAGTACATAGCCCCCACAGGCTCACAGCTGCTCTCCGCTCAGTCCTAGCAGCTCTTTTAGAGTCACCTAGCAGACCTTCCTAAATATAATTTCTTGCTTGCTCAAGTGACTCTGATGAGGGTGATACTGGGCATTATGAGCATCCAGCTGTCAAGAATCAACCAGATTTTTTCGTCCTTAGGCACTCGGTCCCTCCAAAGAAATGCGCGGCCCCACACCTGCCCCTGCAACCAAGCGGAGCAGGGCCACACTGGCACACTGAGACCCTGTCTCAGCTGGCCCTCATTTTACCAGGATGTGGTGCTGTGTTTGTAAACACACACATGCTCAGGCACACACAAGAACCCAGCACTCAAATAACAAAGACTGTGAAGGTGAGTACTACTCGGCTGGTCTCATCGCCCCATGGCAGAATAGTCAGAATGTGTAGCCTTGTCCTTGAGTCTCCCACAAGCAGCCACATTTAGTTCATTTTGGACTAGATACACCACATGCCTCGAACCCCATCTGAACCCCTCATAACATTGCTCCTCCTGGGCTCTAAGTGCTTAGGGTTGATCCACATTGTCGCTTTTCTCTTATAGGGGACCAAAATATGCCTTCCCCAAACAGGCCACTTTGGCATAAGCTGGAAGCAAATGAGAATCAATAGATACAGCAAGATGCCTTCCCAGAGCATCTCTTACCAGATTAAAAGCAGAAACTTCTGAAAAATGGGGACTGCCGTAAATCTCCCCTTGAGGAAGTTTTATGGCCATGGGGGGGAAGAAAGGAAAACTGGCACCAAGATGGACCTGCACAAACAAACCCTGTTCCATTGGTTTGCCCTATGTATTCACTTTTCCACAGTTTGCCCCCCTTGGAAGCCTAAAACCCTTTTCTTTTGTCTTGTCACTCCTCTACAAATTAATTGTTCCTTGCTAAGATGATACATAATCTTAAGTTCTAACCATCTCTTTGAGTTAGTCATCGTGAGGTTTCTCCCACGTGATACGTGCCACACGTGTTAATAAACTTTGTTTTTCTCTTATTAGCCTTTTGTGGTCTAATTTCACAGGGCCCCAATTGGAGAACCTAGGAGGGTAGAAGGAAAAAGAATCTTATCATTTCCTACACGATCTTCCAAATCACCTAATCTAGTGACTTGCAATACTCCTGTATGCAAGAGGGTAGCAGTGCTAGGGCGCGAAATGAGCAAGTCATGGTCTTCACTCTGAAATGTTTGTTGAATTATCAAATATCTGTCCTGATGATCATAAAGCTGTCTTCTATGAGTCTTAAACTTTAAGCCTTTTTATAGAATGTTCATCTACTCTGTGATTCACCCATTTTCCCCCTGAAGATCCTCTCATGGTAGGGGAAGAGATCTGAGGGCAATGCTGGAAGCAGCTGCCTGGTGAAATTGCTTTGAAGACTCAAGTTTTAATCTTACCAACTCATGTGAATTTTGCCTTCTATCCATGAATAATCCAAACTTGTTTTAATATAGACCTACTTTAATTACCCTTGTTAAATTACTTAACTTTCCTCTCAAACTTTTCAGGAAAGTTGATCCTCAAGGAAGGTAGGTATTCTGTGGCTTTACATAGCACAGAAGTATAAATGAAGTATAGATGCATCTTATGCATTCAATTTTTGATTTTCTTCCAACAAATATTAATTGAGCACTGACTGTGTAGAGGCAACTTGCTGGGCTCTGGGGATACAGGGTAAGCAAATGCAGACCGTCTTCCTAGACTCCCAAAGCTTCTTGGAGTTAACATTGGAATTAACATTGCCCAAGATGAGGGACTGAGATAACATTAGCGTTATTTCATTAGAATCACAAAATATAATACCATTTGTATTTTCAGTAACTGAAGCTCATAAAAGAAAAACTCAGGTCTTCTGAAACTGCTTGTTTAGTGGTCTTTCCAATCCTTGGTACTGACTATCACTCTTACAATAAAAAATATTCGCATGGGTGTGGTTGGGGGGATGGGGAGTGGGATAGGAAGAAAATGAAAAAATGGAAAGTTTATTGCTCTAGCCAGAGTTTCAATGTGGATTCATTAGCACTAATGAACTACCTCCCTGGTCAACTGAACTGAGTTTAATCGCTATGAAATAATTCAGTGCTGACAGAAGGATGAGCCAAATGACCTTGTTCCTTGTATTCCATTTCTGGATTTTTATGAGACTTTTCCACCTCACTGGAAAGTCGTCTTAGTCAATCAATTTTACGTATTTGGTTTGGATCACTTTCCTTAGGTAGATTAAGATCCAAGGGTGCTTTTGTGTTTTTAACTATATTAATTGCTTGATCAACTCCCGTTTCCGAGAGGCTCGGTGAAATGCTTCGTGCCTACATCTCTGCTTCTCTGAAAGCTGCTTTTCTGCTTTTTCCTTTCGTTTATTAACCCTGCACTTGCCATGCAAATTATATAAATTTCGCACTTCTGGCACTAGTAAATTACATTATATTTGAATTTCATTAGAAGCTTTCACACGTCATTGCGCTTGTTTATATTCTTCCTTTCTGATCAGACGACTTAGATCTAAAATCTTTCCCTGACTCAATGGTATGGCAAACAAGCTGTATCCTCGCAAAATAATTTTTAAGTCATTCAAAATGGGAAAAGAGGAGGAAAAAAGGGCCAAAAAATTCAGACTTCTTTCATTTTAGTAGCAAATGAATTCTGAGAATTGAGAAAGGTTTAATTAAGCATTTTGAAATAATCACCAATAACCAAATGAGAAAATAATATATACAAAACCATTCGTATATTTCCAATTCTTGTACTGAGGATAAGAATGTAGACACAAAAAATATATATCTTCGTAAGGGCAAAACAAAGCAATCAAATAGTTCCAAATGGATTTGGATATTCAAGAGGTCCATACGATCAACAAGAATGGACCTCAGTCTTGCCATGAATAAAATACTGTTCTCTAGTATTTATATAGACCTTTTAAAGCAGATAACAAAGCATGGTATTCAGTGAAAATGGACAAATTCTTTCTGGACAATTATAAATAATGAGACTGTGTGAATAAGCAATCCATTGTTCATTTTTGTACAATATTTCTAGGTATGTTAAATATATATTTTAATATTCTAAGATAGCACACAATTAAGAATTAATTGATTTACTAAAGCGTTTTACATTTTTATATTCTCTTACCAAAGAAACACAAATTACTTTGGAGATCTCGCCTTACAGTAATGACTGTTCACTTGAGAAGAAAAGCAAAGAACATTAAAAATATAATTGGCCTCAGATGATAATTTGAGATTTCTCTAAACTCCAGATACATGGGGCTAAATTTTTATTAATTATTTCTCATGTCCTACCTCTAATTTCTCAAATTCCTAATAAACACACATTATGTATTAAAAACTACCCATTGTCTTTCCTTTTATCTCACCCAGCTTTTCCAATCCCCTATACTCTAGCAAAACTGGACTAGCTGTTGGTCTCCCCCAGTTTTTCTTTTCTTTCTTTCTTTTTTTTTTTTTGCTGAGGAAGATTAGTCCTGAGCCAATATCTGTTGCTAATCCCCCTCCTTTTTTTTTTGCTTGAGGAAGATTAGCCCTGAGCTAACATGTGTGTCAATCTTCCTCTATTTTGTACGTGGGGCACCACGACAGCATGGCTGATGAGTGGTGTAGGTCTGCACCCAGGATCCGAACCTGTGAACCCGGGGTGCTGAAGTGCAGTACGCTGAAATTAACCACTATGCCCCCCAAATTTTTACACTCCCAACCTCATGCTTTGCTTTATATATTTCCAGCTGCCTAAAATAGATTTCCCAGGATCTATGCCTACCATCATTCAGTCACCCTTCATCTCTGTGAAGTTGTCCCTGAAAGTGATCTTTCCCATCTTTGAAACACTACATTTAGAATATTCTGAAATGTAACATTAACAAAAAGTATAAAAGCATGAGCTTTGGACTCCAACGTAGATTTTAATTGTTGCTGAGCACTGGCTGTAGATCTTTGGGTAAACTACCTAACCTCTCAGACTATGTTTTCTCATCTGTAAGATGGGAATAGCACGGCCCTTGTTACTGACATGAGGATCAAATGAGATAATTCTTGTGAAACTCTTGGTCCAGTGTCAGTCCAACAGAAAGAGTTCAAGATTAGTAGCTGTTGTTATATTGTTATTACTCCTCAAATTTCATCCATGACGAATTGTTTCGGTTGGGAGAGGACGGGTCTATTTTCCTAACTAGATGGTTATGGTAAGCATATGTCTTATGTTTCTTTGCTTTTATCCATCACAGTGTCTAATACAATGTCCTGGTACTTAATAAATATTTCTTAACTGACAGTTTCTTCTATGAGTACCTTAAATGGCTATTCATAAAAGAAAAGAAAGAAAGAAAATAAAAAAGAAATCCAACTATTCTTCTTTCTTACTCAAATGTGTGTGTGTGTGTGTGTGTGTGTGTATGGATGGATGTGTGGCTGGCAACTTCTGGAATGGAGAGTCTGCTAACTTTGTATTCCCACAGCAAAAATGTGAATGTTTCTAAAGATTTGGTCATTCTCACCAATAAACAAAATGTAATTAAATGTGCCAGTATTTTCAGAGCAAAGCTAGAAAATAATTCTAAACAAGTTTTCCTAATAATAAATTCTTAACAACTTAATCGAGTCAATGATATTTAGCTCCATATCAAGTTTTCAAGCTTTTTTTAGCTTTAGAAAATTATAATTTCTGAGTAACTAAAACTTGAAAAATAAAAGACATCTTGCCAGCATAATTTGTAAAGCATTCAGTGGTTAAAATAAGAAAAATTAGCCTTTGAGTGAAACTTAAAACACGTTTGTCAAAAGCTAGCAGCCAAAACACAGGAAAGCAATTTATCCAAAATTAGATTGCTTTGAAATCCTAAGGTTAATGGAATCAAGGGAGGGAAAAGGTGGTGAGATAATTTGGCATCGTTAAAACCTTCAGCTTAGATGAGAGATAATCTAAGTTAACTATGTGAACATTAATTCATGTCTTAAAATGCTCCAAACAATTGGGAGCTGTTAGGAAAAATATTCCAAGACAAAGAAGAATATAGAGTGATTTTTGTATCTATCTTTTAGAAGAACAATATGAAGCCCACTGAAATCCTTTTCTGGTGAAGCTGCTTTTAACTTACAAATAACTTGACTGAAAATCCAAGTCTACAAAGAGAAAACAAGTTAATACTAATCTGAGTACCAGTCCAATTTGTAGAATAACTTGAGAAAAAGCAAGTTTTTGATTTGAGTCACTGAAATATGTTTCTGAGTGTTATTTGGGGCTTTTGGAGTGACAGAGGGAAATGATGCAGGAGAAAAATTATGAGGTTTGGCCACAAGCTTGCCTCATAGAACCTGCATCATTTACTTATATTAATTTCATTCATCATTTTATTTATATTTCTTCATATTCAAATGTTTAAATGGGTCCTAAGAAATATGACATTGCAAAAACAACAAGATGGAATTATGAATTCTACTTCCCTTAAATGGAAATGCATAATAACCATGTTTATTATAATAGATCCCCTTGAGTAGTACTTGGTATTTAATATTTTTTTAAGTCAAATAATTCTGTAAGAGTGACTTTTTCTCCCTTTGGACTCTTAAGAAATCAGAAAAGTGTAAATTAAATGCACCAGTATCCAAAAATATAGCATTTATAGTTTTTGAAAAGAGTAATATTGTTTGTTAGAGATCTTGTCCAGTCATTTATAAATAGTCACCTTTGTAAAGCAAGAAATAACCTTGTTTAAAAAACTACTGACATTGTTGTTCTATTGTCACCTGCTGGTAATTGAAAATGTGTTTCTGTCAGTTCTACCTAAGATGGAATGTAATTCCTTCTAAGATCTTGATCTTAAATTGGTAGCAAGAAAGCCAAAGAGAAAAAGCAAGAAGTCTTTACTTGTTCTTTGCACTAGTCATTTTGTACTGCCCTTTCTGATAATGTGAGTTATTATTCTTACTGACTCTTGGAAGGCAGCACTAGGCTTCTATTTTTTTTACAGCTCTCAGCTCTGTTTTACTCAATTGATATGGAAGTGGGTCTCTGCCTGGCTTTGGAACACACATTTGTAATGTTTATTTTAAAATAAAATCCAGATTGCTTTGTGAGAACAAGCATCTACACACAGTAAATAGCTAAATCCTTGCCACAATCTCCTCAGCTTTGTTTTTTCTGCGAGACCACAAACTTGTTCTAGAACACGTGTAACCTTATAGCCTGAAGTATAACAATCTTTACAGGGAATTCGTCTTCATCTCAAAATCCTGGATCTAGAGTAACTCAGATTGTTACCAGCCTCAACTGCATAACTACTCGAATCTGATGTTTCAGAATGATCACACTCTGCAATGCTTATCTATATTTCAAGGAATGCAAACAGAATTTTAATTGCACTTGTAACACTGCCTGAGGTAATCATATCACAGAAAATACTGAAGAGCTCTTCTGAAATTCATTTTTTTTTTTCTATTCAAGGGAATACAGAGGACAGCTGGAAATAAGAGTAAAATTCTTTCTTAACCATCAGAGAATTTGAAAAATAAACAAGTTGATTTGGAAGGGACTATACCTTCTCATCAACCAAGTATAAGGAGTCACTTCATCTTGGAATTGGAATGAATTTATGAGATCACGTAAGCAAATCTTTGCACCAGAGCAACAATTCCATCTATATTAATCTTGATAGAGGTCACCCTGACCCTGTTTAAACACTTCTAGAAACTGGGAGTTTATTACTTAGCAGAGCAGTCTGCACCCGCCCATTTATAAAGAGTTTCAAATGTTCAAGAGTTCCCTGTATCAAGGCAAAAAGTTAGCCTCCTCTAGAACTTCTTCTTATTGTTCTTTGCGCTGTCTTGTGGAGTTAACAGAGTAAATCTAATTAAATCTCGTTTCACATGACAGTCTCAAATATTTGAAGATACCTACCATGACCAGTGTTTGTGGTGCTGCGGTTCAGTGGTGTTCATTTTATTTCTTTTGATTCCCTGCACACTGCAGGGGTCCAAGGATGGGGTTAGCTCCCTCCTCTTTTTTCTTTATAACCATAAAAAACTATCTTTTAAAAATGCTACTCCTCTATTGCCTTTGTATAAACCCTTTGCTAAATTATCATGCCTATTTTAGCCTTTCAATATACATGATGTTTTGTATCTAAGTATATATGAACTTTGATGTTTAAAATTTATAATCATTAGGCATATAAGTATTTGGACTTTTTAACAAAAGACTATCTTGATGATATCCTGCATGGAATAAGTATACTTACAGTGTAGGTTAAAAACTAGAATCTTATACGCCATAGTTTGTTGACATTAAAAATTGGTTCTTGTAGCATATGAGTCTTGGAAATATAAATCTGATGCTGAACTCTCACGTGTTCAACTACTTCAAGGTAATAGGATAAATAAGAAGCAGCATTTATCTGCATACTTATTTATCTAGCTGTTATTATAAGAAAGTCAGGGAGATATACATGTAGGTGAGCGTCAGACCTGTAGTATGTCACTCTCAAAAATGCAAACAAACTTTTGGTGCATGTTTTGGAAGTTTTCTCGGTAAATTTGTTTGCTGAGACATTCTGACATGCAGACGAATATATGAATTATCTGAGCCTGTAGATACTTTTCTGAAACCTGAAACCAGTTTGTACTATGTACCTCAGAGACATGGAGGACAGGGTGGCACAGTGGTGGTATGAACTGTGAGAGGTTGAAAGGAAGCTTTCTAAATTCTAGATTGTGATAGATGGGTGGGCATTCATCAAACTAATTGACCAATGCATTTCACTATGTGTAAACCAGACTTCAACTTCTGGAAAATAAAGTAAAAAGTCAAATGAATTTTAAAGGAAGCTTTCTGAGACCACATATCCAGACATGGCTTTGTCTCCTTGCAAGCGAATCATTTCAATGTAGTTTTCCAAATGTTAATATCTGAAGACTGAAATTCTCAAGACTGTAGGAGCAGGGGGAGAAAGAAACTTTATTAGGGACCTTCCACACATTCAGAGGATGAAACTTGATTTTGTGGTTGCAGTGGTGCATAAACCCCATAAAGCTAGTCAGCCATTGGCTAATGTTCTAAAATCCCTAAAGCATCAGTTAGAGCCAGAGAAAGAAGTCCCATTTAACTGGGCATCTAAGATGCTTTACTGATAAAGCAGGACCAACAGCTCTGTCTGAGGCATTGCAGCAAAGAGTTCCCCCGAAACTAATGGGATCACCAT
Organism: Ceratotherium simum simum; assembly: GCF_057802395.1. Taxonomy (NCBI): domain Eukaryota; kingdom Metazoa; phylum Chordata; class Mammalia; order Perissodactyla; family Rhinocerotidae; genus Ceratotherium; species Ceratotherium simum. The sequence goes on along the minus strand of NC_141937.1, from coordinate 12,168,953 downwards.
ACTTTTATTAGCCTTTCTTACAAAGCGTCCGTTTAATGAAGCTTTGGGTAGGAATTAACTTTTTTTCCTTTGGTCTAGTTAAGGTCACTCCACTTAAAAACATCTTCCTCACTGCTCCTCAAATGCATCAAGAAAATGGAGGTCTCAATTTCTTGCATCAGTAGGATGGTGCAATCCTAAATGGGAGAGCCTGATAAACAATGCCTGAAGAGCACAGAATGTATGCAGAACCTGGAGTTTCCTGGACCAACTGTAAATACAGTCTCATAAAGATTAATAATTATAGAAAACATTCAGTCAGAGAAGACAGGGAGGTCAAGGATAACAATTCTCTTCTATATAAAATTGTCAAAAAAAATTCCTAGAGGGTACATATATCATAATTTTCTCTTTCTTAAGTGTTATTTAAAATGTACAGTCAAAAGCATACTAATATTTAGTATTTTCAAAGGATTACCTCAGTCAGAATGTTGGAGAGCAGAATGTTAATATTAATTTATATTCATTGCAAGAATATGGCTTGCAGTTAAATGTTTTACTCTTATATGGTACCCATCAGCATTTTGGAGTCAAAAGGTTAGGAAATTAAGAAATATCAATTATCAATCATCAAAGTATGTATTTAAATGTGCAAATTAGAAAATAAATATTTAAGACCCTTACTTCAACGATATTATGATCTGGTTCGGAGAATAAAATTAACACACATAGCCAACATTTAAATGATAACGAGATAGGTGTCAATGCCAACTAATCTGGTATAAAATGTAAATGCTAAGGGAGCATAAGTTCTAAGAAAGGAGGTGTCAGTATGGCCTACAGTTTTCATGGGCAGTGCCACAGAGGACCAATGCTCTAAAGGATCTAGAAGGATGGCAAGATTGAAATTGGAGAGGATGCACGAAAAAGAGCATTTATCTGGATAGTTTTCTGGGGTAGCAGTGAAGGGGTGATATTTACTGATGTTGCAGAGTGGTGGGAGATGTAGATATTTTAGAGAAGAAATGTTATCAGGCCTTCAATGCCAACGATCCAATTTGGTGTGAGAACTAATAGACAACTTGGGAAGATTTTTGATTAGGGTAGAAAGATGATGGCAATGGGTGAAGGAGGCAAAGCAGAGCAGTGAGACGAGTCCTAGCCTTAAATCCCAAAAGTCTGAAGGGAGCTCAATGTTTGCATCTCATGACCAGTGTTCCACAGGACGTGCTACCTAATGCCTTGGCATTGAGCTATGTGAATAAAGGATGTAGAATTGTTTGATGAACTACAAATCATTACCAACATATAAAGTAGTGCTGTTTTATTATTTCTCTGGGAGTAGTATTTATGGGAATAAAGTGGGTCCAAAGGCAGTTGTTAAGAGCATTCATGAGCGAAGGGACGATGACCTAATGACATTTATTAATGATTCAAGGTGGAACTGAGGACTTAAATATGGAACTGACATTATTTAATCCTGTGTATTCTGACTTCTGGTTTCTATCTAATGAGGTAAATATCTTTCCTGCTTTATTAGTCTCAAAATATACTTCGGGTCATAAACTTGTGACTCCGCACTAGTTGGTATTGTATGTAAAAATACCATTTGTCATAATTTATGTTCAATTATTGCCTAGCACAGCACCACACAACTAACACTCAGTAAAATGTTAATTGATGACAACTGTGATTATGTCTGACAAAAATACATATTCTAACGAGGTTCTTACAATTAAAATTAGCTGAAATGCCCATCAAATAGCAATAAGTTAATAGTGCTCTGGTTTTGTTAGTTTCATTTGCGTGAGGAAAGTGAGAGAATTTCTAAATCTTGGTTGTTTATCAGACACGGCATGGAAAGAGAGGAAGCACATTTTAAGATTCTTCTACCTGACCAGCTGAGAGAACGGAGATTATTATGATAAGACCTTATAAAAAGAAAGTGAACATTTTATCCCTAAAAGAAAACCAGCAAAGACTACTTAAAAAAAATTCCATTAGGAAAGGGAGATAAATAAAATCTTATTTCAAATCCATATAAGCTGCAGTGAGGCTAATAGTTGGGAGTATAATTTGATGGCCTCTGTATATTTGCACATACACTGTTAGCAGCAAAAAAAAAAAAAAAAAAAAAAAAAATCAGATGTGTTTATTTTCTCTTTATTTCAGAGAACCCTATGAATTTAAGGCTGGCAAAGTCTATCACACCAGTTTGTGATAGCAATAAGAGATAAGAACACAAGTAAAGGAAAGCTTTCCTATAAAAAGTGCCTTAGAAATTTCTCATCACACAAAACTGATAAAAACTCAACATGCGCAGCACACCAATAATGCCAAGGGCTGAAATGAGTTTGCTCCCCAAACAGAGTGATATCCAGGAGAGTCAGTTTGTAACAAAGCATGAGGTAGGGTGAGCGAGCAGCATAACTGGGAAGTGTCTTTCGTGGAAAAAAGACACACAGACAGCAAATATCTCAGAGCCTTCAGCAACAGGACCTGCTCCTGAAGCAGCACTGAGAGGCAAACCAGTGAGAAGGGCTCCTCGCTAATGCCCAGCTTTTCTCTTCGAGAACCTTTCCAACTGTCTATTCTACACTCCTTGGTACTTATTCATATGCCAACTGTGTGGGTTGACTTGTGTCCCTTAAAAAGATATGCTGAAGTTCTAACCCCTGGTACCTGTCACGTGACCTTATCTAGAAATAGATGTAATTAACAGATGTTAAGATGAGGTCATACTAGAGTAGGGAAGGCCCTTAATCCTGTGACTAGTGTCCTTATAAAAAGAGGGGAAGGGACACAGAGACAGACACAGGGAAATCTCCATGACAGACGTGGAGATTGGAGTGATGAGTCTATAAACTAGGGAACACCAATGATCACTGGAAACATCAGAAGCTAGGAGAAAGGTATGGAACAGATTCTTCCTCAGAACCTTCAGGGAGAGCGTGGCTCTAGAGACACCTTGATTTGGGACTTCTGGCCTCCAGAATTGTGAGAGAACAGATTTCTATTATTTTAAGCCACCCAGTTGTGACTTTATGTTACAGCAGCACTAGGAAGCTAATATACCAACCATGATTCATTCTTTTTTTTTTTTTCCAGGTTGCCCAAGATGAGAGTTTTATTTTATTTATTTTATTTTTTTTTAAATTTTTTGTTTATTGCAGTAACATCGGTTTATAACATTGTAAAAATTTCAGGTGTACATCATTGTACTTCTATTTCTGCATAGATTACATCATGTTCACCACCAAAATACTAATTACAACCCATCACCACACACATGTACCCAATTATCCCTTTCACCCTCCACCCTCCCCCCTTCCCCTCTGGTAACCACCAATCCAATCTCTGTCCCTATGTGTTTGTTTATTGTTGTTATTATCTACTACTTAATGAAGGAAATCATACGGTATTTGACCTTCTCCCTCTGACTTATTTCACTTTGCATCATGCCCTCAATGTCCATCCATGTTGTCACAAATGGCTGGATTTCATCGTTTCTTATGGCTGAGTAGTATTCCATTGTGTATATATACCACAGCTTTTTTATCCATTCGTCCCTTGATGGGCACTTAGGTTGCTTCCAAGTCTTGGCTATCGTGAATAAGGCTGCAATGAACACAGGGGTGCATGTACCTTTGCAAATTGGTGTTTTCAAGTTCTTTGGATAAATACCCAACAGTGGAATAGCTGGATCATATGGTAGTTCTATCGTTGATTTTTTGAGGAATCTCCATACTGTTTTCCATAGTGGCTGCACCAGTTTGCACTCCCACCAACAGTGTATGAGAGTTCCCTTCTCTCCACAACCTCTCCAACACATGTTGTTTCCTGTCTTGTTAATTATAGCCATTCTGACGGGCGTGAGGTGATATCTCATTGTAGTTTTGATTTGCATTTCCCTGATAGTTAGTGATTTTGAACATCTTTTCATGTGTCTGTTGGCCATCTGTATATCTTCTTTGGAGAAATGTCTGTTCAGGTCTTTTGCCCATTTTTTAATTGGGTTGGTAGTTTTTGTTGTTGAGATGCATGAGTTCTTTATATATTTTGGAGATTAAGCCCTTATCAGATGTATGGTTTGCAAATATCTTCTCCCAATTGTTAGGTTGTCTTTTCGTTTTGTTGATGGTTTCCTTTGCTGTGCAGAAGCTTTTTAGTTTGATGTAGTCCCATTTGTTTATTTTTTCTATTGTTTCTCTTGCCTGGTCAGATGTGGTGTTTGAAAAGATGTTGCTAAGACTGATGTCGAAGAGCGTACTGCCTATGTTTTCTTCTAGAACTTTCACAGTTTCAGGTCTTACATTCAAGTCTTTAATCCATTTGGAGTTAATTTTTGTGTATGGTGCAAGGTAAGAGTCTACTTTCATTTTTTTGCATATGGCTATCCAGTTTTCCCAACACCATTTGTTGAAGAGACTTTGTTTTCCCCATTGTATGTTCTTGGCTCCTTTGTCAAAGATTAGCTGTCCATAGATGTGTGGGTTTGTTTCTGGGCTTTCGATTCTATTCCATTGATCTGTGTGTCTGTTTTTGTGCCAGTACCATGCTGTTTTGGTTACTATAGCTTTGTAGTATATTTTGAAATCAGGGAGTGTGATACCTCCAGCTTTGTTCTTTTTTCTCAGGATTCCTTTAGCTATTCGGGGTCTTTTGTTGTTCCATATGAATTTTAGGACTCTTTGTTCTATTTCTGTGAAAAATGTTGTTGGAACTTTGATAGGGATTGCATTGAATCTATAGATGGCTTTAGGAAGTATGGACATCTTAACTATGTTAATTCTTCCAATCCAAGAGCACGGAATATCTTTCCATTTCTTTGTGTCTTCTTCAATTTCTTTCAGAAATGTTTTATAGTTTTCAGTGTACAGATCTTTCACCTCTTTGGTTAAGTTTATTCCTAGGTATTTTATTCTTTTTGTTGCAATTGTAAATGGGATGGTATTCTTAATTTCTCTTTCTGCTACTTCGTTGTTAGTGTACAGAAATGCAACTGATTTTTGTATGTTGATTTTGTATCCTGCAACTTTACCATATTCGTTTATTACTTCTAAAAGTTTTCTGGTGGATTCTTTAGGGTTTTCTATATATAAAATCATGTCATCTGCAAATAGTGACAGTTTCACTTCTTCCTTTCCAATTTGGATCCCTTTTATTTCTTTCTCTTGCCTGATTGCTCTGGCTAGGACTTTCAATACTATGTTAAATAGGAGTGGTGACAGTGGGCATCCTTGTCTGGTTCCTGTTCTTAGAGGGATAGCTTTCAGTTTTTCACCATTGAGGATGATATTAGCTGTGGGTTTCTCATATATGGTCTTTATTATGTTGAGGTACTTTCCTTCTATACCCATTTTATTCAGAGTTTTTATCATAAATGGATGCTGGATCTTGTCAAATGCTTTCTCTGCATCTATTGAGATGATCATGTGATTTTTGTTCTTCATTTTATTAATGTGGTGTATTACGTTGATTGATTTGCGAATGTTAAACCATCCCTGCATCCCTGGAATAAATCCCACTTGATCATGGTGTATAATCTTTTAACGTATTGTTGTATGCGATTTGCTAGTATTTTGTTGAGGATTTTCGCATCGATGTTCATCAGTGATATTGGCCTGTAATTTTCTTTTTGTGTTGTCCTTGTCTGGTTTTGGTATCAGGGTAATGTCAGCTTCGTAGAATGAGTTAGGAGCTTCCCCCTCCTCAATTTTTGGAAGAGTTTGAGAAGGATAGGTATTAAGTCTTCTTTGAATGTTTGGTAGAATTCACCAGGGAAGCCGTCTGGTCCTGGACTTTTATTTTTGGGGAGGTTTTTGATTACTGTTTCGATCTCCTTACTGGTGATTGGTCTATTCAAATTCTCTACTTCTTCTTGATCCAGTTTTGGAAGGTTGTATGAGTCTAAGAATTTATCCATTTCTTCCAGATTGTCGAATTGGTTGGCATATAGTTTTTCATAGTATTCTCTTATAATCTTTTGTATTTCTGAGGTGTCTGTTGTAACCTCTCCTCTTTCATTTCTGATTTTACTTATTTGTGCCTTCTCTCTTTTTTTTTCTTGGTGAGTCTAGCTAAAGGTTTGTCTATTTTGTTGATCTTTTCAAAGAACCAGCTCTTGGTTTTATTAATTTTTCTATTGTTTTTTTGGTCTCTATTTCATTTATTTCTGCTCTGATTTTTATTATTTCCCTTCTTCTACTGATTTTGGGCTTTGTTTGTTCTTCTTTTTCCAGTTCCTTTAGGTGCATTGTTAGATTGTTTATTTGAGATTTTTCTTGTTTGTTGAGATAGGCCTGTATTGCTATAAACTTCCCTCTTAGAACCGCTTTTGCTGTATCCCATAAATTCTGGCATGTCGTATTTTCATTTTCATTTGTCTCCAGGTATTTTTTGATTTCTTCTTTGATTTCTTCATTAACCCAGTCGTTGTTCAGTAGCATTTTGTTTAATCTCCATGTATTTGTGGCTTTTCTGATTTTCTTCCTATAGTTGAATTCTAGTTTCATACCTTGGTGGTCAGAAAAGATGCTTGGTATTATTTCAATCTTCTTAAATTTATGGAGACTTGTTTTGTGGCCTAATATGTGATCAATCCTGGAGAACGTTCCATGTGCATTTGAAAAGAACGTGTATTCTTTGGTTTTTGGATGGAATGCTCTGTATATATCTACTAGGTCCATCTGTTCTATTGTGTCATTTAAGGCCAATGTTTCCTTATTGATCTTCTGTTTGGATGATCTATCTGTTGGTGTAAGTGGAGTGTTAAAGTCCCCTACTATTATTGTGTTACTGTCTATTTCTGTTTTTATGTCTGTTAATAATTGCTTTATATATTTAGGTGCACCTACATTGGGTGCATAGATATTTACAAGTGTTATATCCTCTTGTTGGATTGTTCCCTTGATCATTATGTAATGCCCTTCTTTGTCTCGTTTTACAGTTTTTGTTTTAAAGTCTATTTTGTCTGATATGAGTACTGCTACCCCAGCTTTCTTTTCATTGCCATTTGCGTGGAGTATCTTTTTCCATCCCTTCACTTTCAGTTTGTGAGTGTCTTTAGGTCTGAAGTGTGTCTCTTGTATGCAGCATATATATGGGTCTTGTTTTTTTATCCAGTCAGCCACCCTATGCCTTTTAATTGGAGCATTTAGTCCATTGACGTTTAAAGTAGCTATTGATAAGTATGTACTTACTGCCATTTTTAACTTTTTTTTTTTTTTTTCCCTCAGTGTTTTAGTAGTCCTTCTCTGTTCCTTACTTCTTCTATACAGAATTGATGGTCACTTTAGTTTGACCTCTGTCTGAAACCTGTACTCTTTAACTACCCTCCTCCCTCCTTTTATGTTTTTGATATCATATCCAACCTCTTTTTTGTGCATTTGTATCCATTACGTTCTAATAGTGGAAATAGATAATTTTTCCTATTTGTGGTCTTCTCTTTTCCCCTTAAATCAGTCCCTTTAACATTTCTTGTAACACTGGTTTCTTGGTGACAAACTCCTTTAATTTTTGCTTATCTGGGAAAATTTTGATCTCTCCTTCCATTTTGAACGATAACCTTGCTGGGTAGAGTATTCTTGGCTGTAAGTTTTTTCCTTTTATTTATTTTTTTTATTTTTTATTTATTTTTTTTTTTAAAGATTTTATTTATTCATTTTTTCCCCCCAAAGCCCCAGCAGATAGTTGTATGTCATAGGTTCACATCCTTCTAGTTGCTGTACGTGGGACTCGGCCTCGCGCTGGACGGAGAAGTGGTGCCTCGGGGTGCGCTCGGGATCCAAACCCGGGCCGCCAGCATCAGAGCGCACGCACTTAACCGCTAAGCCACGGAGCCGGCCCAGTTTTTTCCTTTTAGCACTTTAAATATATCATGCCATTCTCTTCTAGCCTGTAAGGTTTCTGCTGAGAAGTCAGCTGATAGCCTTATGGGGTTTCCTTTGTAAGTAACTTGACATTCTCTTGCGGCTTTTAGGATTCTCTCTTTATCTTTAATTCTGGACATTTTGATTATGATGTGTCTTGGTGTGGGCCTCTTTGGGTTTATCTTGTTTGGGGCTCTCTGTGCCTCCTGTACCTGGATGTCTGTTTCCTTCCTTAGGTTAGGGAAGTTTTCATCTATTATTTCTTGAAATAGATTCTCTGCCCCCTTGTCTCGCTCTTCTCCTTCCGGGACACCTATAACACGGATGTTAGTGCGCTTGATGTTGTCCCAGAGGTCCCTTAGACTGTCCTCACTCTTTTTAATTCTTTTCTCTTTTACCTGTTCACCTTGGGTAATTTCTTCTAGTCTTTCTTCCAGCTCACAGATCCGTTCTTCTGTATCCTCTACTCTGCTTTTGAGTCCCTCTAATGAGTTTTTCATTTCTAGTATTGTATTCTTCATTTCTGATTGGTTCTTTTTTATATCTTCCATTTCTTTGTTGACATTCTCACTGAGTCCATCTATTCTTCTCCCCAGATCAGTGAGCATCCTTAACACTCTTAGTTTGAACTCTCTGTCTGGTAGGTTGCTCATTTCTGTTTCACTAAGTTCCTTTTCTGGGGTTTTGTCCTGTTCCCTTACTTGGAATGTATTCTTTTGCCTCTTCATTTTGCCTCTTTCCCTGTGCTTGTGTCTACGTATTAGGTAGGTCAGCTACGTCTCCTGCTCTTGGATAGGTGACCTTATGTAAGTGATGGCTTAGGAGGCTTCCAGTGTGCTTCCCTCAGTTCTCAATGTTCCAGGGGTGACCCCTATGTGGGCTACGTGTATCCTTCTGCTGTGGCCTGTTTGCTCTCCCTGTAGGTGCCCAGGGAGGCTGAGTTACGCTCCTGGCCAGCTGTTGTAATGCTCAGCTGCTTGTAGTTGTTGTGGGTCCTTCAGTCTCTTTATCAGCTGTGGGGAGCCCCAGCACAGTTGGCTGCAAGTTCTAGTACCACATTTGTGTTGCAGTATTTCTTTTAAATGAGTAGGCCCCCACCGTGGCAGGTTGTTAGGCTCAGGGCCTTACAATTGCTGTAAGCCTCTAGCCTATTAGGTCTCTTGTCAGCTCTCTGAGGATTGCAGCTGGGTGGGGCTGGCCTCAGGCACAGGAGCACCCGATTGTTTCAGGTTTTTGAAGGTGGGGCAAACCTCCTATGTGGGTCTTTGAGAAGTACAAGTCTTCTGTGGCTGAGAAGCCCTGCCGCCCACAGGTCCACACACACAGTCAACACAGTCTTGCCCCGTGTGAGCGCCCCGACCTCCCCAAGTGGACCCAGTCTCTCCACGGCGGGAGCCCCACACACTCTGCCACCGCCCCACACTCTCCACCCGCTCCTTGTGCACACCCTGCCCCGCTCAAGTCAGCTCAGTTGCCAGACTGCAGAGAATCCAGTCACCAATCTATACAGGCCCACACGTTGCCTGAGGGCTTGTTGTTGGGTGGGGCTAGTCTCTAGGGTGGGCTGCCTGCCCTGGCTGAGCTGGATTAAATCGGTGCTCTAGCGGGTGGAGCAGACCCTGGGCTAGCAGGCCTCAGGGAGAACTCCAATGGCGTCTGTGTCAGCACGCTCACACCAGGCCACAACAATGGCCGCCGCCAATGTCCCAGTCCCTGGAGAGGTCTCACCCCTCACCGAGATGCACTCAGGGCCTATTAGGTGAGTCTCTTGTCACCAAAGCACTGTGCACCTTTCTTTCTGGTGATTTTAGGATGCTTTCTGGAACGGGTGAGTTTGTGCGTGGGCCCTTTAAGAGCCAGTTTTAGTTTCTTTGTGAACCGGGTTTTCTGGGGGTGCTCCCCAATGCTTTAGTAGCAGGCAAAGTCAGATATTATGCTGCTGGTCTCAATTGTGCTGGGTCCACAAAATGCCCACAGCGGGGGCCTCCCCGGCTCAGGGCCCCGCGCCTCCAGGGAGGCTGTGTACCTGTGAGCTGCTCCCGGCGGCCGTGAAGCTGGCGGCTTGTGAAGGTGGCGTTTTTCCTCTCCAGAAGGGAGTCTCTGCCTCTTCCACCCCAGTTAGGATTGTCCGTTGTTGCAGGAGTTCCTCTCATCCAGTTTTCAGTTCTGTCTCAGGGGTAATTTTTCCACGAGTAGTTGTAAATTGGCTGTGTCCACGGGAGGAGGTGAGTTCAGAGTCTGCCTATGCCGCCATCTTGACTCCGCCCTCCCATGATTCATTCTTAATTATTTTGTGTAAATGGCCTGTTTTCCTCGATGAGATGGTAACCTCTATGAAGGCGGGATCTTGCTACTATGCTCTTCTCATCTGTCCCCACCCTCAAGCGCCTAGCTCACTGTTACAATAGAAACCAAGCCCTCCATTGTAACCACTAATGTCACATAGTATTCCGGAGTACAAAGTTAAGACTACTGAACAGGTGGCAAACGGGTGCTAAAACCTGCTGGATGCTAATTGCCAAATGGATGAAGCCTCTGGAGTGTATTTGTCCTAAAGCAAATTGCTGTATATTTTACTTTGTAATTGTTTTCTAATGATTTCTGTGTTGCCTGCTTCCATAAAATATTTTACTTGAGTGACACAACTAAGAAGCATAAAACAGGACAATTAAAACAAAATGGAAAATGTTGGAGAAAAAAGAAGGATAGAGAAAGATCTAGTTTCAGCAACGAGTTGACTATTACAATGGAGTGCTAAATATACCTCTGAGCTTACTGGCAGCCAAGGGAAAAAAGGATTTATGGTTGGTGTTGGAGAAAAGGGAAACATTTAACTTCACCTGAAGAACAGTATTTTTTCTTAAGGTAAAACTTATAAGAATTTTTACATGAATTCTTAATGTGACCTTTTATGTGAACTAATATATATATATAATTAATAATATATATTCCATCAACAAAGTTGTTAGTTTCTTTGATAACTATTTTGCAAAAGACATTGATGTGTTTTGCAAATGGACATTTCTTAAGTAACTCCTGAAAGAACACCGAGGATATTTATGGATTTAGTCATTCATTCATCCCACAAGAATTTTTTAAGTGCCTCACATGTATTGGGTCCTGTGCAAGGTCCTGAAACCTTGATACAATCCCTGTCCTTAAAGAACTCTCTGATTAGCGGGAAAACAACTCAGAAGATAGATACTATAATAAAATGTGGTAGGTACAGTAAAAAAAAGAATAGATAGAGAAAATGAGAAACATGGAGCCTAGCCAGGACATAGCATTAGGATGTGGTTAGAGATAAGATTCAATGGGAGCTAAAATTACACAGTCCAGTTGAATTCTTCCTGGTAATCTGACCGGTAGATGTTTTTGGTTTTACTCATACAATCATTTAACATTTTTTGGTACATTTAAACATTGAAAAATTATTTAAAAATTGGATTTCTGGCTTCTTTGAAAATGGGAGGACCTGGATCACATAGCAACTGACTGCTTGTGTTAGTTGTCTTGGTTTGGAAATCCACTGCCTTGGACGGTCTCCCGCCATAATCAAGAATTTGCAGTCAACTCCTGGTGTGTGTGGAGGAGAATCATATAATGGGTAAATTCTCTAATGAGCTCCGAGTGTTAACGCTCTTGTTTTTCAAAAATAACTTGTTTATAGATGAAAGACATGCAAGTTGCACAGTTGTCATTCTGTTGTGAAAATTTAAGACTATGCTTTTATTGTTACCTGAATGGAATGTCAAGCAACTGTCAACCAGAGTGAGCTCCAGGGCCACCTTCAAAATATGCATACATTTCATTTTCCCTCAAAAGGAGAGGTTCAATCTGTTCCAACGACTGAATGAACAACTGCTCCAAACTCCAGAGTTACGTGGCACCTAACATGGCAAGTGGATTCGAGATCACAAAGAATAGCAATGACAAAAAGCACCTTTTAACGAGCCTTAATAATGTGTCAGGCAATGTGTTTCAGGCTTTATCAACATTTTCTCATTTAATCTTCACAATAAGCATATGTGGTCTAAGTTATTGTCTTCATTCTACCAGCAAAGAGTCTGAGGATCAGACAGAGATGTAACAAGTTGCTCAAGGTCACAGAGCTGGTAAATGGCAAAGCCAGAATTCAAATCCAGGTCTGTCTGACACCACAACCTGAGCTCTGAAATATTGGACTATACCATCTCTAAAATCAAAGCTCGCCACAAAAATACACTGTACACAAACAAATATGTGTGTTTACACACATACACACAATACACACACACACACAGAAGATACTATATGTGCCCAATATTTTAACAATTATGTCAAACACATTCTGTCTGAAATCTTTTCCAGAATTATGTGTTTGATGAGATATTGTGAAGTAAATGGATTTACCAGATTCCAGTTACAAGGAGCTTGACAGTCTACAGGACCATATCAATGAGGAAAGGTCAAACAGTTTAGAAGACACTATTGGGAAAACTGTTTCATTATATGGAAAATAATGAAGAAACCTACAGATTAAGTGCCGATTAAAATAATAATTATGCCTCATTTAACATCTATTATATTGGCAAAATTAGAATCCTGGAAAAAGCCAAGTATTGATGAAGATGTGGAGCTAGAGCAGTGGTTCTCAAACTTATTTGCATATTGGAATCACCTGGGAAGCCTTAGGTACTGCTACTGCCTCAGTTCCAGCTCCAGAAATTCTGATTTAATTAATATGCATTACAACCTAGGTGGCTGAGCTCCACTGAGATAGAAAATCTATCAAGGGATACTGGTGCCTGTGTAGGCATTCTGGAGGACAATCGGCACTACTTAAATTGTATTTACACAAACCACAGGATCCAGCAATCCTGCTCCTGAATATCCATCCGAGAGAAGTTCTCACAATAGCCCAGAGGACACATATACAATGATGTCCATCCCAGTGGGGCAGTAATGGGACTGGAGACAATATGCTCGTCGGTCACAGGCGTGAATGAATACCCAAGTGGACACACTAAGCAGGAGGTTGGATACAAGTGTCTGGCATACAAGGGAGATGTCCGGATATGATATAGAGAGTCATTAATATATAGATGGCATTTAAAGCCACAGGACTTAATGAGATCACTTAGAGTGTGGATAGATAAGAGAGGCAAAGCCCAAACCTTAGATATGCCTACATTTAGGGAGTTGGCATAGGAGCCAACAAATGAGAACAAAGTGGAGTGACTGGTGAGGAGGAGGAAAAGTGGGGAGTGTGGTGTCAGGGAAGTCTGGAGAAGCAGGGAGTGATCAACCACATCACCTGCTGCTGAGAAATCCAGCGGGTGTGACTCTGGCAAGGTGCCAGTTACCCATGATCTTGATAAGAGCAGTTTCCATTTTGTGGTGGAGACAAAGGGCCAATTAAAATGGGTTGAGAAGAGCATGGGAGGTAAGGAAGAGAAGACAGTGAATTAGTTCATCTTTTTGAGGAATTTTGCTAGGAAAGTGAAAGAAAAACAGAATGATATCTAACTATCCAGAAGGAGATGTGGAACAAGGTAGAGCTTGTTATAAAGGTGAGCATTATTAAGACATGATTGACAGTCCCAGGGAAGAATCTAGTAAAGATGATTGGATTGATGTTGCAAGAGATGAAGGGAGCAACATCCTTGAGAAGGTGTGAGAGGATGCATTCCAGTGCACACGTTTAGGGCGGGCTACATGACTGTTGACCCAGGTAGGTTGGTGGAATTGGGAATGAGAAGTGACATCATAACTATTTGTTTCTCCTTTTTCTGTAAATATGATATACAGCCATCAGCCAAAAGTGAGAGGTACAGGGAATGTTGGAGTTTTGATAAGAGAGAATTTGTCAAATGGTTACCTCGTTTGCAACAGAACTATTGCCGTTGGCTGGATCATTCCTGCCAGGAAAGAGGTCATAGTTTAGATACTATTTTCCTAAGAAACCTTCTCTTAGCTGCTTTAATATTCAAAACCTCCCCTATCATAGCTCTTACCACATTATGTTGTCATGGGTGTTTACTGGCCTCTAGGTTCCTTCTTACCACTTCCTAAGTCAGAGTCTGGCTTCAGAGTTAGAACCCCAGTGCCTGACTCAGACTTCTCCACAAATATTTGTTTAATGAGTTGTTGTGTGTATATGGAAAGGCTCTTTGTCGACAGAGTTGATACCTACTTTAAGTAGATTTTAAGGCATAAACTATTATTGTCAACCAAGTCTAAAAGTGCCCTCTCAAGGACGGAAGTAAATAAAAGCTAATTATTAAATAATCAATAATACTGTCACCTTGATTAGAGATTTAAGTATAATCCCTCCTAGAAGAATCCCACAAGTTGTTTTTAAATAATTGTAGCCATAATTGTGTATAAACAGATTCTTGCCTTTAAAATTCAGAGAGCTAGTAATGGAGAAATGACTCACAAGGTCGCAGTCTTCCCAGTCCAGACTGTGTAGGGGTAAAATTTTAGTAAAGCCAATGCCTCTCAGTATTTAAGTCATGAGATGATATTTAGAGCGAAGTCAGTTCAGAAATCCACTACCTTGTTCTAGACCTCTCTGGGTTCCATATACTCTTGATACACTGCAATTTTTTTCCCCGAGAATCTATATCCAGATTTGGAGACATTAATTCTCATTATACCTTCCGGCTAATCCTTTAATAACTGAAATCAGTGTGGGTGGCTGACTCTTAGACGCCCTTGAAATTACTTTGCTCGAGTGTTGTCTGTGAGACTATGTAGCTATGTGCATGAGATGTGCATGCAAAAGCATATTTTTAAAAGCTGGATCTGTAATAAAGATTCTCTTTAGGTCCTACTCTTTTCACACTAGAGAGAATTTTTTGTAACTATTAAAAAATATTTCCCAAACCATTTTCTAGATTAGGAAGAAAAAAATAAATAAAACATTTGTCTTTTGATGCTTAGAATTATATGATTATAATTTAAAAGGCCTGACTTACTTGAGTTGAAACATAGGTTTCTTTTCTCCTTCTTCCCTTCCTTCCTTCTTTTCTTCCTTGTTATCTTTCTTTTAAACAAACGTTTATCAAAGGCCTACTATGCACAAGGAACTAAGAATATAAAAACAAACAAAAGACGTGAAACTCACACTCCACTGGGACAGAAAAATACACCAATGAATAGGACACAGAGTAATATGTGCCATAAAAGAGATAAAGTTATCTAAGAGAGGAGCAAGTGAAGGAATTCACATTTTTTAGAATAAGGGTTGAGAGCTGAAGTTGTGTCAGAAAAGCATTCAGGGAGAGGGTGACATTTGAGTAGGACTAGTTGACAGATAAGTAGAAGATTAGATCAAGATATCTGATAAGTCGGTTTAAAGAATCTCAAGGAAAATTTTGATGGGATACAAGTGGTTGTTTAAAAGTGTGTTAATTTCCAAAAGTGTGATGTTTTTGAAGATTTGTTATTGATTTCTAATACAATTCCATTATGGTTAGAGATGTTGAAATTTATTAAAACCTGCTTAACAGCCCAGCATATGGTTTATCGTGGTGAAAGTTCATGCTCACTTGTCGATGAAGTGTAGTGTGACGTTGTTGGATGTATTGCTCTGTGTGGCATCTAAAAAAGTTGAATACATAGGAGCAAAGAGTATAACAGTGGTTATAGGGTTAGGGAGGTGGGAGAATTGAGGAGATGTTGACCAAAGTGTACAAATTTGCTGTTATGTAGGATGAATAAACCTAGAGATCTAATGTATAGTGTGATGACTATAGTTAATATAACTTTATTGAATACTGGAAATTTGCTAAGTAGATTTCAAGTGCTCTTATCACACACACACACACTAATGGTAACTGAGGAGATATGGTAATTAGCTTGACTGTAGTAATCATCTCACTATGTATATGTATATCAAATCATCATATTGTACACCTTAAATATATACAATTTTTATTAAAAAATAAAATAAAAAGGTTCAACAAAAAAAAGTCAGTTAAGTCATTGTGGCTGACAATGACTTTCAGATCTTCTATGTCATTCCAGATATTTTTTGCTCAGTTGTCAGTTGCTTAGAAAGATGGTATTTAAAATCTTCATCCATGATTGTTGATGTATCTATTTCTTCCTTTAATTCTGTCAATTTTACTTCATGTATTTTAAGCTTTGTTATTAGGCACATACACTTCTAATTGTTATATCTTCCCGACGAATTGACCCTTTAATCATTTAAAAATATCTCTCTTACCTTTGGTAATTCTCTTTGTTTTGAAGTCTACTTTGTCTCATATTAATATGTCCATGACATACTCCTCACACTGAGTGTTTGTATAGTGTATGTTTTTCAACCTTTTACTATCAACCTATTTGTGTCATTATGTTTAAAGTATGCCTGTTGGAGACAGCATATGGGGGGTATTGCTTTTCCATTCTGTTAATCTCTGTCATTTACTTGGAGTACTTAATCAATGAACATTTAATATAATGGCTGATATATTTGGATTTATAGCTACCATTTTACTGTTGTTTTTGGTTTTCCATCTACTTTTTGTTCCTCTTCTTCCCTTCTTATATCTTTGGGGTTAAATGATTTTTTTTTTTTTTTTAGAACTTTAATTTGTCTACTAGCTTTTTAAAAAGTTATACCTCTTTGCATTATTTTTCATGATTGCAGTAGAGATTACAATAAATATTTTTAACTTTTCACAGACTTTTAGACTCATTATTGTACTACTTCATGCCAAATATAAGAAGCTTGGAACTGTACAAGTTAATTTATTCCCTATTACCATCCTTTTTGCTATGTTTGTCATATTTATTACATTTATGTGTATTATAAATACCACATTTAAATGCTATGATTTTTCTTATAACTCATATATTTTAAAGGTATTAAGAGGAAAAATTATTTTAAATATTTGCCGATATGTTTATCACTTTTAGTGCTCTTTATTTTTTCTGAAAAATGTAACCTTCCTTAATTTCACTTCAGCCCAAACAACTTTCTTACACAATTATTTGTAGGCAGGGCTACTGGTGATGAATTCTCTCAGCCCTAGTTTATTTATCTGAAAATATCTTTATTTTTCCTTTCCTTATGAAGGATATTTTTGCTGTGCATACAATTTTGGGTTTTGGTTTCTCCTCTACTCCCTCCAGCACTTTGAAGAGATCATTCTACTGTGTTCTAGCCTCCTCTATTCTAATGAGAAGACTGTGGTTATTCCTATTGTGGTTCTTCTATATGTCATATGTCCCTTATCTCTGGCTATTTTCAAGTTTTTCTCTTTATCATTGGTTTTCAGCAGTTTGACCATGTGTCTAGTGATGTGGCTTTCTTTGTGTTTATGCATCTAGCCTGCTTGGGATTCACTCAGCTTCTTGAATCTGTAAATTTATGTCTTTCATCATATTTAGAAAATTATGGCTAATTTTTAAAATTTTCCCCCATTTTTCTCTTCTCTATTTTTGGGATCCCAAGAATACCTTTTGATATTCTCACAGGTTACTGAGGCTTTGTTCATGTTTTTCTAACTTTTTCCTTTTCTATTGTTCAATTAGATATTTCCTGTTGATCTATCTCCAACCTCATGGATTCTTTTGCCATCACAAATACACCAATTTTTTATTGTATTTTCAGTTCTAAAACTTACATTTAGTTCTGTTTTTAAATAAATTTATTGAATTATAATTTACATACAATAAAATTCATTCATTTTAACTATACAAGGTAATGATTTTTAATAAGTTTACAGAGTTGTGGAACTATCACCGCAAACTAATTTTAGAACATTTTCATCATCCCCAAAGAAACCTGGTGCTCATTTGCAGTCATTCTCTGTTCCCACCTCCATCTCCAGGTAAATACTAATCTTCCTGTCTTTATATATTTACCTATTCTGGATATTTCTTTTAATGAGATCATGCAACATGTAGTCTTTGTATCTGGCTTCTCTGACTTAGCATAATGTTTTTGAAGTTCATTCATGTTGTACATGTATCATAGCAGTACTTGGTTTCTTTTGATTGCTAAATAGAATCCAATCATATAAATATACTGCATTTTATTTATCCATTCTCAAGTTGATGGACATTTGTTTTGTTTCTACCTTTTGGCTATTATGAATAATACTGCTATGATCTTCATGTACAACTCTTTTTTGTGGGCATGTTTTTATTTCTCTTGAATAGATACTTAGGAGTAGAATTGCTGAACCATATGGTAAATCTATCTTTAACATTTTAAGAAACTGTCAAACTGTTTTCCAAAGTGACTATATCATTTTATGTTCCCATTCACAATGTATGAAGGTTATAGCTTCTCGACATCCTCTCAAACATTTGTTATTATTTTTGTTTTTTATTTTAATTACAACCATTCTTGTGGATGCAAAGTGGTTTTAATTTGCATTTTCCTAATAACTAATGATATTGAGTATCTTTTCAAGTGCTTATTGGCCACACATGTGTCTTTTTTTGGTGAAATATCGATTCCAGTCTTTTGCCTATTTTTAAATTGGATTATATGTTTTATTATTATTGAGGCATAAGGGTTCTTTGTACAGTCTGGATACAAGTTCCTTATTAGATATATAATTTGCAAATATCTCCCCCCCAAAGGCCATGGCTTATCTTTTCTTTCTTAAGAGTATCTTTTAAAGTGCAAAAGATTTATTTTGATTATGTCTAACTTATCAATTTTTTTCTTTTATTGTGATTTGGGTGCCATATCTAAGAAATTTTGCCTAACTCTAGGTCATGAACATTTACTCCTATTTTTCTTCTAACAGTTTTGGTTCTTACACTTAGGTCTATGATCTGTTTTGAATTAATTTGTGTATATTCTGTGAACTTGCACATGGACATCCAATTGTCTCAGCATCATTTGTTCAAAAGACTGTCTTTTCCTCACTAAATTGCTTTGGTATATTTGTTGAAAATGAATTGACAATAAAAGTGAGGGTTTAATTCTGGACTCTCAACTTGGTTCCATTTATCTAGGTGTCTATTTGTACACCATTATCCTACTCTCTTGATTGCAGTAAATTCTGAAATCAAGAACTGTCAGTCCTCCAAATTTGTTCGTCTTTTTTTAGTTCTTTTTAATAGTTTTAAAAAATAGTTTCTATTCCTCTGCTGAGATTTTCTGTTTGTTTATCATGAGTATATTTTTCTATATGCTCTTGAGCATAATTATATTAGCTGCTTTACAACTCTTTTATGCTAATTCCAGGATCTCGGGGTCATTCTCCATGACTTCCTTTGCTCTTGATTGTGGGTCATGTTTTCTGTTTCTTTGTATATCAACTAATTTTGAACTCTGGTCTGGACATTGTTTGTGCTACATTGTAGAAACCCTGGATTCTGTTATATTCTTCAACTTTATCAGCTAATAAATGTAGAAATAATGATAAAATTAGAAAATCTAATCTCTTTGTGACTCAATAAATAATTGATTCAGGTACCAATCATCAATGGATAGTTATAGGAGAAGGATAGTTGCATATTACCTCTACACAGGCACACAGATTACTTGCTAATTACAAAGCAAAAATGTACTTTATAATGAAATGATCTTAATACCTAACTCAAGTGATCAAACTAGTGTCACCAGCAGTAAGGGGCAGGGTTACTTTATATGTTTCCTGATATGATATGAAGTACACAGCTTTATGTCAAAAGTATTCTATAAAACATATTTAATCTAAATCTAATCAAACCTTTAGCCAGATAACAGGAAATATAATGGAGAGAAACAAGTTAAAACATTTAACAAAAACAATGAGACAAATTCAAAACATAGAACATTCCATAAGACAAATGGTCAGGACTCATCAGAAAGTTAATTTCATTACATTAAAAAAATGCAGGGGCTGGCCCCAGTGGTTCAGTTTGGCAGACTTTGCTTCAGGAGCCCGGGTTCGGTTCCTGGGCACGGACCTACACCACTCGTCAGTTGCCATGCTGTGGCAGCAACCCACATACAAAATAGAGGAAGATTGGCACAGATGTTAGCTCAGGGTGAATCTTCCTCAGGAAAAAAAAAAAAAGAAGAATGTAGGGACCTTTTCTAGATCAAAATATACTAAAGAGATATAACCAAATGCAGTGTAAGAACTTTGATTGGATCTTGATTCCAAAAGATTGGCTTTAAAAGACATTTTTAAAGCAAAACAACTGATGAAATTTGTGTAGGGAAAAAGATTATAAGAGAGTAGAAGGTTTTTTGTTAATTTTATCAAGTATGATAATGGTCTTTTGTTTATACAGAAAAGTGCTTTTTTTTTTTTGGAGATGTATATTGAAGAATTTAGAGGTAAAATTTCATGATGCCTGTAACCCATTTTTAAGTGGTTCAGAAAAACATAAAGAGAGAGATTGGATATCTAAGTAAATCATGTATGATAACAGGTAAACAATTGCTGAATCTAGGTGATGGGTATATGAGTGCTTATTGCATTATTCTGTCAAATTTACTATGTTTGAAAATTTTCACAATAAAATATAAAAGAAAAAAATGTCCTTTTAGCACTTGCCCACCTAACAGCTCTCAGACTTCTGGGTAAGAAACGATCCCAACATACTTTTGCTGATCTGCCTCCTACCAAGGCTTTGTTGTTTTCTTTTCCTTTGGAAAGAATGAAAGATAATTTCCGTGCCCGTATCTGCCTGTATCTCTCATACTTCAGAATTCTTTCTTTATCCAGATATAATATCAGACAGAGGGAAAAAAAATGGAGACCAAGGGAGAGAAGCTTCCATTTTCTCTGGGGCTTTCCATTATGGTGGATGATGAAGAACTGACTGACCTTGTCTCCCAGATCTGGATGTAAACATCCAATCTTACTGCCTGCCGCCTCCTTGACCTGACAGTGCACAGCACAAGCCTACACTGACCCCAGAAGGTGACAACATTATTCCATCTTGGCAGTTTAAAGAGAACTCTTTTTGAGGGTATTCTACCAGTGATTCCATCTTTCCACTGTGCAGGAATGTTCTTACCACCCCTACTGCTTCATTCCTGAAATAAAAGCCGTTGAATAGTTCAATCAGCTTCATTAGGTGGCTGATGTCGAGTGCTATTGCAATCTCTGCTGTGATTTGATGATATTCCATCGCTTTGTTACTTTTCAGCTCCTAATTGCACCCTATACTTTTGACATCTCTATTGGACTGATATTAATGTCAAGTTGTCCCGCTGCATGTGCTGTATTGAAATCTGGTACTGAGGCAGCTGAAATATGAATCGGTTGAGGATTTTTTGAAGTGTTCTGCCTACAAGCCTTTCTTTTTGACTTCTGTAGCACCTAGAAGTAGTTTCATTTTTGAGAAAAGAATAAAGGCTTATGAATTTGAAATTTTATATGGTGTTAAAAGTGCATCGACTTCTGTTCAAATTAGAAAGAGAAAAGCATGAAAAGTAGTACAATAATACTTAATAGTTTGTAAGTGTTTGGACAAATTAAAATAAAAAAATTTTTTTTATAAAAGCAACACATGTTCATGACCAGAAAACAAAAACACACACATACATCCTGAAAATGCAAAGAGCCTCAAAGAAGAAAATAAAGATCAACAATAAACAAACCCCCTATTTGTTATCTTTTAGTGGTACAACTTCAGAGATCTTTTTTGCATAAAAAATCTAATTTTTTCATTGTTATAAAGAAAATGCAATGAGACAATATGCATTTATTTTACAACCTACTTTATATACATCACGTGCCACTGACTTCTTTTGATGCCAATAAATACAGATGTTTATAATCTTTATGGTTTTGTTGTAGTCCATTCTTTAATAATTAATTTAAATAATTCCCTACTAATGAACATTTATATTGTTTGAAAATTTTCCCTTCATGGCATCATGTGTCTAAAAACCCACTGTTCCTCACCTAAACTAACCGCTGTAGAGTCATATCTCTAGTCCTACTTTGTAAAATTCCAGCCTATTGCCTCCCAAGATGAATTCTATGACAAACAAATCCTTCAATACGTAAATTTGAGAAACATGAATAACAAAGGAAAGCAGCCTTTATTACTCATGGATTCTTGGGAATCCTAACGTGGTAATAATTCTTGGGAATCTGTAAGGATGGATGTGGCAATTGTTGTTTCCCAAACTCATTTCCTTACAGGGCATTTCAAGAACCTAGTCTTCCATGGAAAACTCTTTACAAAACAGTGTTCTGATTCCATGCAATCACTATCTTTCATTCATTTCTCTTTGGGTATTCTACTACCAATTTAAGGTCAAACTTTTGTTCCCAATAGATATACCATTTTTATAATTTTTAATTAATGAAAAAAAATTGAAATTCGCTTCAAAGAGACATTTATTGTGTATCCACTATGTGTCAGGTATTGTGTAAAGACGTAGGGATAAAAATACCCATAGCAACCAAGTCCGTGAGCTCCTTTATAATTGGGCCCAATGAATAATTAATAATTTTAGTGTACATTTAGTGTTTTGCTGTCCAAGATCTGGCCAACCAGAATGTCATAATCTCCTAGGCACAGCGACTTAATTGCAGGCAATCAGATGTAATCTGGGGCTGCTGTGACCGCTGAGAAGGAAGTACCCATTCCTTCCTCTGGATTTGGACCTGAGAGAAGCTGGTAATGCGGCTGCTGGCAGCCATTTTTGCTGCAACTCAAAGTCTGAGGATCAAGTCAAATGGATAAAACCTAAGCCAAAATAGAGAATAGGTCCTGATGAGCTGAATCCAACTGTTCTTGATCTATGTGGAGTTCAGTTACATGAGCCAATTTGGTTTGAGTTTTCTGTGACTTACATCCAAAAGGGTCTTTGCTAATATAACATTGTGTTTCCTCTCTTGTGGAAAATCATTCAAAATATGTTAGGGAACTTCGTTGGCTGAAGAGGGATATAATTTGGTATAAAATGAAATCCTTTTTGATGATTTAGAAAAACAATGTGAATTCTCAAAGTTGTTTTTAACTACATCTTTGATCTCGGCTTGTTTTCTTATGATTGACCTATTTTTCCTAAAAGTGGAAGCATAATGAATTCTGATTAATTGAAGGTTTCATTTAGGTTTGGTTTCAGTTGATGAAGGACATATTGTATATAACTATACAAGTAAATGACCAAATAACCTAGATAAGTTTAAGCAATACCTGTTTCTCTGAAATTGGGGGAACTATTGTTACATGATCCTACATTAGCTGTTTCATTGAAGCCTGAAGGAGTCCACTTGAAAAATGAGTTATACTAGAGAAGTTTCTGATTCTGAGCCTCCCTCATATTCTAGATTAAACTAGAGTCCCCTAATCACTCTATCTTAATATCATTTTTATTGGTTACTTAGTCTATACATCCCCTCCTAAAGATCCTTCTGAGTGAGAACTCTTCCCGCCAGATGGAATCTGCCAAGCTTCCATCTCAGTAATTGATTGTATTTTTAATTTCATCTACAGAGTGAGTTTTTCTAAATCTCCCTTCACAAATCTTAGATCATTGGGCTATATCTCCCCAAAAGTTTAAACCCAGTATCTCTAGCACCAGTATGCCATTTGTCCCTGGAGGCTTAGACTGGCCTTTTACAGACAGACTGGTCTAGAAAATTTACAATAGTAAAAAATGGTCAGCTGTGGTATTTCTCAGCTCAGATGAAAAAGACCTGCAAGTTTCAATGGTATTATTCAAACAACTGTAATAAATGTATAATTACATTATATAAGTCTATAATATTAGCTGGATAGGTCAAATTATGGCATCTTTCTAGGTATGATGGACAAGCTGAAATATGCCTCCTGACAAAGAAAACTTCTCTCCTGGAATGTGCCAGGAGAAGGCTCAGAATGCAAAGTTTCTTTCCCACTAATTTCATTTATGCTATAAGATTTGCCTTCAAGAGATATAGATTTAAAATAAACAAAACTCCTCCCACTCAAAGGATAAAAGTTTATCCTTTTTCTTTCCTGATCCATGAAGAAAACATGCTGAACTTCCATGTGAGAATAAACTATCTCTGAATCTTTAGGTTCATGAGCCAGCTTGATTTGATTTCCCAGAATTGAAAATAATGTTTTAATTTTTTTATTCCATTCACCAAGTTGCAGAAAAAAATCGTGTAGATTTCTAGTCTGAATTCGACTGTCTTCACAACTATATATACTTCATAGCCTCAATAGCTCCATGAGATCCGCATGCCAGAATTGGCAACGATATGGCCAATGGCCTCCCTGGAACAATATGGAGAGAAAAATTACTTTCTTGATGGGCTATTCCTCTAAGACAGAATTTCCCAAAATATACTCTATAGAATGTTAGCTTTTGGTTGGGTCAAGAGTCAAAGGGAATGACAACACCTATAAGATGGTTGACAAAATATAACTTGCAATAAAAGCATGACAGCATAGCAAACGGAATACAGAAATACAAAAGGAGATGCTCAGCTGTCTCTTAGGAAATTTTAATGCTATCGTTTTGTTCCTTTAGAAATTTGGCAGCACACTGAGCCCAGTGAAAAGCTGTGGCCTTATTGTTCCATTAAAGTTATATTTGAGGACAGAGTTGGACGTGGTATGATTTCAACAGATTGTAGAAACATGGTCGTCATCAACATCAGGAGGTTAAATTTTTCAACAATGTGGTCCTTATTTCCATTTTATTAACATAAAATACTGTGCCTTGCATAAGCAGGCTGAAATTCTCTGAAAAAATAAAAGGAGTATAAATAAGTTTGTAAATGTGACAATGTCTCTTTAAGTACACATTAAAGTAATATTACATATTTATATCATTCCCAATTAACACTTTAATTTGCCCATTACAATGTCTGAGACACTGTTCACTGAAATTAACAGGCTGACAAAGAACAGAACTAATACACAATGGATCCAACCACCAACAGATCTGAATTAATACTGATCAATTCAATCAATTTGTGGGAATCTGATATTAAATTAAATTGAATTAGTAAATGCCTACTTGGATTGGTTTATGTAGTGGGTAGGTTTATTTGGAATTCATCAATATCCTGTTTTTCATGCCAATCATCAGCTTATTTTCAGTGTCTGTCCGTAGACCACTTAAAAGATGGAAGTGGCCGGGTGGATGGTGAAGCACATGTGGACTGCATGCATGGGCAAGCAAGTGGAAGAAACTGTCTCCTCATTTCAGAAGGGAAACACATCACATGCTCGTCATGCTTCATAAGCCACCGCACGGAGAATAGGGGAAGATGCTGGGATCAGAGTTCTAGTGGAATAATTTCAAGCACATGCTTGATTGGCTCTAATTCAATGAGCTTGCTCAGTCATTTAGTTTGTTTGACCCTAGACAGATGCCTTACAGTGTGTTGGGGAGGTGTGGACATGGTTATGCTTCCAAAAGTAAATAACACTGCATGGAAGTTTTTCTTGAAGTTAGTTTTTTTTGGTGAGGAAGAGTGGCTCTGAGCTACCATCTGTGCCCATCTTCCTCTATTTTGTATGTGGGATGCTGCCACGGCATGGCTTGACGAGTGGTGTATGTCCGCACCTGGGATCTGAACCTGCGAACCCCGGCCACCAAAGTGGAGCGCACTGAACTTAACCACTACGTCACTGGACCAGCCCCTTGAAGCTAGATTTTATACCATTTTCCTCCTAAGGATTAACTAGATCTCTCTTACCCTTGTACTTAAACCTCCTTCTTCTGGGTATGGCTAAGACATATTCCCATAGGGAGGCTACTAGCTTCTGGTTAGTTACTGAGAAAATCAATGTTTTAGTAGAAAAAGCATGGAATTCTGTGGTCATAAGAACTGAACATACAAACTTTTCGACTTGGG
Source organism: Ceratotherium simum simum (assembly GCF_057802395.1). Taxonomy (NCBI): domain Eukaryota; kingdom Metazoa; phylum Chordata; class Mammalia; order Perissodactyla; family Rhinocerotidae; genus Ceratotherium; species Ceratotherium simum. The sequence continues at coordinate 12,143,335 of NC_141937.1, read as the reverse complement.
CAAGTCACTTAACTTGAGCTTCAGATATCTTGCGAATAACTTAAGGTTAATAGTAACATCCTTCCAGGTTTTGTATGGATCAAATTCAGTCATGCACTTAAAATTTCTTTGTAAACCGGGAAATAAGTCATGAATTTTATTACTGTTAGGTAAAGCGCTTTAACTTGCTTATTACTCAGGCATTTACATATTACATATTTCAAGATAAAATAAGTTGCTGAAAATCAACTAATGCAATACAAAATTTTGTTTCAGTTTAAAATTAAATCAATTTATTTACATTAATTTACTAAACTTTATTTAAATTTAATCCTTAAGATCTCAAATACCTGAAATGCAGTATTGAATTATATGCTGTAGAAGCAAGAGAAAGAATGAGCATATTGGTGAAGTGTGAGATGTTGGGCCACAATTCCATATACGCCTTAATTACAAATAGTCGCAAAATCCAGGAAGGCCAAAGAAGAAGAGTTTTCTGACTATGAAAACATTTTTTGAAAAGGCAAAAAGTGCTCAGTATTTATAGTTTTATAAAAGGATAATTATTTGAAACTTTGCCATAGTTGAAAAACTGCCATATTTATAGACAACTCCTCTGGCATTAAATCTGTTTCCTTTTTCCTCCTCCTGCAGAAGAAGATATTTAGTGGTTTTTAAGAGGTTCCCCTGGTTGAAATCTTCTGTACAATACCTGCTTAATGAACTGATTAACAACTGTTACTGAGAATTAATGAATCAAATCGCAGTGGTAATCACCATATTGCAAATCACTGTGTTGTATTAGGTTATGATGGAGCCATACATTTTACAGTGACGACTCTTCCGTATAATGAAGGTATCTGAACAGATTGTGTCCCAGGTCTCATTGAAGGAACACCAATAATGTTTTGGATATAGGAAGGTCTTTTGGGATTCCCTAAACAGTAAGCAACAAAAGACTGTATTAGGAGAATATTATTCAATTAAGCACAAAAAGCATTTTGATTTTAAATAATTATTCAAAATGCATTTGAAACCTATTTTAGTCTTTAAATACTTATCATAATCCAAACACACAGAAATCATGCCATCTGATTAGGCATCTGCTTTAACATAATTTGCAGTGGAATGGCAAATAAAACGTAAATGGCTGCTGCAAAGGGATTTTAGTTTTGACAATTTGCTGTATTGTCAGATAGTTTCCATTTCAGAATATTTAATAAAATCATTTTTTGCATTTAAAATAGTTCTTGAAATCTTAGTCTTGAGTTTTTAATTACATTAGAGAATGCTTTAATAATGAATAGTTGTCTCAGTAAAACTGTTATAAAAATAATGAATAGATAGTTATGACTGCTACATAAGCAGCAAATAATGTGTTGTCATGTGCCAATATTGGAATTAGAGGTAAAACTAATTGATTTTGTGTAGTTGATCATCTAAATATTTAGTTAAATAACAGAATTACTCATAGTCTTACGTGCGTTACAACATTTCTCCTTTGCGGTATAGCCTCACGCTTCAAACGTTTAAGAAAGTACAGTTGGCCCTCCATATCTGCGGGTTCCAAATCTGCAGAATCAACCAACCACAATCGTGTTCTGTGTTTAAGATCTGCAGTTGGTTGAATCTCTGGATGCGGAACTTGTGAATACGTAGGGCCAACTAAGGGACCTGAGCATCCGCCATTTTGATATCTGTGGGGTGTCCTGGAACCCATCCCCCATGGATACCAGTGATGCTGGCCCTGATATCAGTTCCCCTGTGTTAAACCCAGCATATATGGAGTTAAAACCAAAAGCACTCATCCCCTTTCCCTGCTTCTCTAAGTTACATTCATATGTAAATATTGTTTTTTTTAAACCTTAATATCCTTGAACTTCACAAGACAGATAAAAGTAACAAATTGTCAGAAAAGCCCAGGTGGCCTCATGCTGGGCTCACACTGAAGCTTTGGCTAATTACTGGTTCTTGAGGTTTGTTACAGGGAAACTTATATCCAGAGACTATCAAGAAGCTGGAGCTTTGCAGACCCCAACTCCTTGGCTCCCTGGCACCAGAATGCACCCTCCACCGTGGGGACAGGCAGCCAAGGACACCCACCTGCGATTCTCTTATCTCACCCTCCGCCTCCCTGTAAGCAGCCTCACAAGACCAAACGCAGGCAGGTGGGAAAGCGCCAACCAGCAAAGCCACAGGCTCCTCCTCCCCACAAGCAGCCTCATTCCTCACAACCTTTAAAACCCCTTGCCTCCCATCTTTCACGGAGACAAGAAAAATTTGAGGGCTCACTCTCATCTCCCAGCTGACGTCACCTGAGATAAAAACCCTTTCTCTGCCATAAGCCTGGCGTTCCAGTTTTCATTTGGCCCCTCTTGTGTGGCGGGTAAAGAACCTGTCTATGTGTCCAGTAACAAAAGGATAACTGTAATTCAAAATGACTTATTGCTATCATATTGGGAAAAACGGCTGATTGAATTATAATATCTTTCCATAATTAATGTACTCAAACCAGGTATGCAGGTTAAGTAGATTGAGTCATATGAAGGAAGTTTATCAAATTCAGAATATTTTAAACAAATTCAAAATTTATAATTTATTCTAATAAACACATAAGAATATAATAAAAGTTGCAAAAAAGGCTGGATCCCAACTTGGATTTACACATACAAAATAAGTTCAGTTGAAAGTAAATTTACTTCAGCAGGCTAAAAGTTTTATATATGCAGATTCTTAAACAATCGTACTTTTTTATTTTATACAGACGTACATCTGAATATCTCTATCCTGTATTATTGTTCAATTTAATTCATTGTGAATATGGGTTAGTTTTTCTCCAGCTTTACCCCAACACAAACCACTTATCAACCAAATTAACCTACTGACTGCCTTCCGAGGCCATCGCCTTGAGAGCGTAGAAGATGACTGTGGGCTCTGGAGCCACAAGACCTGGATTCAATGTCAGCTCCACCATTTACTAGCTGTGTGACCCGAGGCAAGTTACTGAATTTCTCCATGATTCGATTTCTTCATCTATAAAGAATTAGTATCTATCTCAATAGGCTTTATGTAGATGAAATGAACTAATACAGATTTACTACTTGCACACACTCAGTGCTGAGTAAGCATTAGCTATAACAAAGGGAATGAGAAGCTGGGATATATATATATATATATATATATATATATATATATATAGGCTGTTATCACATGCTTCCTTGTACTCTCCCCTTAACTTCTCAGGTCTCTATCCTCTCTCTTAATTGAATTACAAAATCTTTAATATCTGTTTTCTTATTCATTGTTGTATTCTATCAGCATTCAGCCCAGAGCTTGAATATATAGGTGCTCAATAAAAGTTTTTTTTTTTTTTTAATTCTGTTTCTTGGATGTTCTGTTTGCCTTGAGAAAATCTTTTTCTTTTCCCCTGGAAAGATTTGCTCTGAGCTAATATCTGTTGCCAATCTTCCTCTCTTTTTTCTCTTCTCCCCAAAGCCCCAGTACACAGGTGTATATTCTATCTGTAGGTCCTTCTAGTTCTTCTATGTGAGCTGCTGCCGCAGCATGGCAACTGACAGACGAGTGGTGTGGTTCCACGCCCAGGAACTGAACCGGGGCCGCTGAAGCAGAGCGTGCCAAACTTTAACCACTAGGCCATCAGGGCTGGTTCTCAATAAATGTTTTTTGACTCTTGTACTCTTGTGCTAATATTTAACTCAGTGGAAACATTGCCATGATGTCATTCAGAATAAAAGACTCTGTAAATTACAGTTAAAAAAATAGACAATTCTGATGCAACATTAAAAAACTGGAGATTACACAGAGAATGATTAACACAGAAAGATCATCATGAACTCCAATCAGGGACACACACAAAAGAAGTGAATTATCACATAACTTGCATATAAGAACTTTTGAAATGTTCATTGCATAAACGACTGGATAAGTGGTGCCTTCTCTCTGACAATTTCCACTTGTCTCCACTGAAGAGGAATAGAGCTTGTCACACTCTCCTCTCCGCCCGCTCCCCAATCCTTGCTGGTTCTGCTCTGCTGCTCTGTGGTTCTCTCAAAGCGGAAGGTGAGAATCAGGTGGAGGACGGGCCTCATCCTTATGTGACCGCAGGCCAGGTATCAGCATTTGGGACAACACCTGAAATGTATGCTAATTGGTAATTCTTATGATTATGAGAGGATGATTCAGTAAGTCTCAGAGGAAGGCCCCGGGGATCTGCATTTTAGCAAGTGGTTCAAGTAATTCTTACAATCAGGAAAGCCTTGGAAATATTGTATTAATACCAGGCTTTAGCACGAGAACATTTCTTGCTAGAACAGAATACACTTGCTTACTTTCTAAGGGGTCACTAGGTAGACGTGGGCTTCTCAGATCACCAATCCTTTCTACACTCTGCTGCCCTTTCTGCTGCCACAATCACTGGTCACAACATTTTCAGTTTTAGCCAGTACATAATTGGCCTGATGTCATCCACATTGCTGGTGCGTTCATAGTAATTCGTGTTGGAGCCTACTGCTGTTTCGTTTTCTTCAGATCCGGTCAAATACTGAATTCTCTCAATATCTCTAGACTTTCTCCCAGAGCCTCCATGGGGCTATGGGCCTGTGCTTTGAAAGTTTCGCACTGGCCCTTCCTAGCCTCTCTTATCTTGCTGTCATTAATGGGGTTATATGGCTGGGGTCCAAAATGTATTACATGTAGCTTGAAATACAATACAAATATATCAATGTCGGTATGTGTTTTTCATTGCAGATCTATATTAGTTCACTTCTACCACCTGGCCTTTTCGTAGGCTGACTAGAAGACTTAAATAACATTTCTTTTTTTTTTTTTCTTATTATAATTTTTGTTTATTGCAGTAACATTGGTTTATAACATTGTATAGATTTCAGGTGTACATCATTATACTTCTATTTCTGCATAGATTACATCATGTTCACCACCCAAATACTAATTACAACCCATCACCACACACATGTGCCTAATTATCCCTTTCGCCCTCCTCCCTCCCCCCTTCCTCTCTGGTAACCACCAACCCAATCTCTGTCTCTATGTGTGTGTTTATTGTTGTTGTTATATCTACTACTTAATGAAGGAAATCATACGGTATTTGACCTTCTCTCTCTGACTTATTTCACTTTGCATAATACCCTCAATGTCCATCCACGTTGTCAAAGTTGATTCTAAGAGAAAATTTTGTGGGAGTTCCAACAGATTTACAAATTAACTTTGAAACAGCCCCGTTATATGCTAGGAACTCTCTGTATTTACCAACCCAAAACTATATGGAGAAGAAACAATACGAGGCACATACATGACCCAACAGCCGACGAATGAGAAAGCACACAATTGGCTAACCCTGTGTGTCTGGGAGTCCACCCCATGAGCATTGTGGCTGGGGACAGAGCAGAAAATAGAGTCCCTCAAGGTCACACGGAGACAGGCTGGAGAAGTGTGACACAGTTGTCATTAACTGGGAGGCAACGGAGCTGATAGGAGGTGCTGGCGCCCAGCAATCAACCGTAGGGTGGCTCGATTTCCACAAAAAACTCACGCTGGTCCTGCAGCAAGAACGAGGAACCACAAGTGCTGGAAGTGGCAACAGCCGTCAACCAAAGGCTGATGACGCCCAAATCAGTGTGAGGGGCACTGGGTCACGGAACAGTCTTTTCAGAAACCATTCCTTGCATAAGAAGAAATAACATCAGGCACTCACTGGCTTCTCAGTGTAAGAGATGACTTTATGCACTGTGATTTCAAAAAAAAAAAAGAGGATAATTTAGAATCCACTGCCCCTTTTGCAGCTATGCAAGTTATAAATTATAGTGTTACAAAATGTAGCCATTTTAGTTCCCAGTGGGTCTGGTTCTTTGTGTGTATATTTATCCAATTGTCTGATTCACTTAAGTTTGTAACTATAGGGTCTTGCTCTGGGTTTTAGAAATGAATAGCTGTAAAAAGTCAAAGCAACAATCAATTCTTTAAAACCCAGATTTGCCCTGCTTGGAGTCATAAAAGCATAGCCACGTGATTATCCAAAACAGCACTGACCTAGAGACAAAAGATCTTAGTACCTCCCTATGGCAACGGGAATTGTGATTTTTCTCATCGCTTTGTACGGGACTCAGTCAGTGTAGACCTACACCAGGTGACATTGATCTCTTAGGCTTTGTTCAAAAGTGAAATGGCTGGGGCCCATTTTGGATGATAAGTAGATAAAGACTATGAATTCACCTTGAGAATAAATGAAAATAGCTCATCTGACCTTTTATTTATTTCTCTCTTACAATAAGAGGAAGTTAAACTACTTAATGTGAAGAAATCGTCTTTCCTGCTAAGGCAATGTGATGGCTTACAAACCTCAAAATCTGCTTTTTATCCGGTTTTAATAATTGTTAAGCCACTAAAAGAATCACAGCTCTTATTTTTCTCTTAGTATCTGCCTCAGTCCGTGGTAAGAACAATTACCACAAACTTCTGAGAGAAGAGACCATACAAACTTCATAACTAGGACTCAATTTGACATTCACAATACAGCCCCCTGCACCACCCAAATTTCCAAACACCTGCTGTGTCTTTTCATTTGTGAATTTCAAGCTACTAATATAAATTCAATCTAACTTTTGCAGACTTTATGTTAAGAATGCTTGCAAATCTTGGCTGCAATAAAACAAGAATATTAAAAAGCAGTATGATTTCGGGCCGGCCCCGTGGCTTAGCAGTTAAGTGCGCGCGCTCCGCTGCTGGTGGCCCGGGTTTGGATCCCGGGCGCGCACCGACACACTGCTTCTCCGGCCATGCTGAGGCCGCGTCCCACATACAGCAACTAGAAGGATGTGCAGCTATGACATACAGCTATCTACTGGGGCTTTGGGGGAAAAAATAAATAAATAAGTATAAATGAAATGTGGAAATTCCATTAAAAAAAAAAAAAGCAGTATGATTTTGATTATCTCCTGGTGTCTCAAAATAGCCAAGTAGCTGAGTTACTTGCTTTCTTGTGGCTGCACATGTTTATTGAGTGTCTGTTATGAGCCAGACACTTGCCAGAGTCTCGGAACTGTCTGAGGAAAGAACAGACACGCGCCTCTCCTCACACAGGTAATCTACCGGTGACGAGAGGCAGCAAGCCAGCAATCGTAGTGCCGTCTGTCATATGCTTTGAAAAGGTGAGTTTGGGATGTTCTAGAAGCACAAAGAAAGGGCACCACTATGTGCTGGTCAGGGAAGACCTCCCAACCCTGATATGTTGTGGGAACTAGAATCAGTTCACTAGGTTTCAGGTGCCCTCAAGTCAACAGTAAGGATAATCATTTTCTTAGCTACTGACTTCAAAAAAATCCTACTAAAAAAACAAATAAGGAGAAGGCTACAGGAAAACTTCTCTGTCCCATTTTTGCAAATTCTTATGAATCTATAATTATTTCAAAATAAAAGTTTTTTAAAAAACCAAGTAGCACAAAAAATGTAACATTTGAGGAATCTTCTTGAAACAGCCTGTTGTCCAGGTCCAACTTTGTGGGCTTGCAACCTCTGTTGTCACACAGGGTTCCCAGTCAGAAGGGTCTTGCAATGAAGAAAAAACTCAGAAAAAGGTGAAACTAGGTACCTTAAAAACCCACATTTATTTCTTCCTGCTTAGTTGTGTTTAGGGCTGGCTCTTTCAATACAGAAATACTTTAAAAACAGACTAGGAGAAATTGAATATTATTCCTCATTATGATACCTGTGGCTTGTTTTTGTAATATGTATTTCACTTTTATAAGTGCATAGAAAGTTACATGATAATTGGATTGTTAATTAGCCAGTAATAACTAGATCCTATTGTCCTGGCTGTGGCCATATAACTTTCACGTATTTTGTGTTTTGTGAAATGCTTACTGTACACTGAGAAGTTTCCTTTGAGAGATGAAAGTGATTTTGTGTGAAGAGGAGACACATGGGGGATGAAGAATGATGGTGGGAAAAGAGGGGATTGAAGGAGAAGAAGAGGGGAAAGAGATAGGCAGAGACGGAGAGAGAGAGATGAAATAGGAGATAAGGTAGTTAATGATGGCTTCTCAGTGGAGGTAACCCTTGAGCAGAGGTCTGAATGAGGTGAGGAAGCAAGTTCTAAGTCCCTGAGACTAAGTCAGCAGAGAAGGCAGTACGCCTGGAGCACAGTGGACAGGTCAGCGGATGCTGGGGAATGAGGCCAGAGAGGTGTCACAAAGACCTGATGGATTATAGTTTTGTTCTAATTTGAGCATTGAGACATGGATTGTAGATAAATACTTTTGAATTATCAGCTCTAGAAAGCTGAAAAATTCCCCCCAAAGATGTTGAGTTCTAATCCTTAGAACCAGTAAATGCTAACTTCTAAGGAAAAAGTGTCTTTGCAAATGTTATTAAGGGCCTTGAGATGGAGAGATTATCTTGGATAATCTAGGTGGGCCCTAAATGCCATCACAAGTGCTCTTATAAGAGAGGCAGTGGGAGGTTTCCCACATACAGAAGAGGAGGAGGCAACGGGACCAGGGAGGGAGAGACTAAAGTGATGTGATCACAAGCCAAGGAATGCGAGCAGCCCCAGAAGCTGGAAGAGGCAAGGAATGGATTCTCCCTGAGAGTCCCCAGAGGGAGCACAGCCCTGCTGACTCCTTGATTTCAGCCCAGTGATATTGACTTTGAACTTCTGGCCTCCAGAACTGTGAGAAAATAAATTTCTGTTGTTTTAGTCACTGAGTTGGTGCAAATTTGTTACAGCAGCCATAGGACATTAACATGTCAGCATTTAGATGATATTTCAGGACACATACTAATAAGATCACCTAGGAATGAATGTAGATAGAGAAGATATCAGAAGGTGAGCTCTGAGGCCTCCAACATTTAGAAATAGGAGAAGAACTGTGATGAGTTGACAAATGACTTCCATATGTGTGTGACACCATATGTGTGGAATGAGAAAATGGTCAAACAGAACTAAATCACCACAAGAGAGGTGATTATAAAATTTTAACTTTTCTGGGAATTTTCAGAGTTCTTAGGAAATGCACAGACTTTTCGCAAATTATGGAAGATAAATTTAATCAATCTCACGTATACGCTAAAGGGCAGGTCATTCCAGCTAACATCTGAGTGACGTAAGTGTGGTAATGATTTGATTTCTTTTTGCAACATTCATGTGTGTGTATGTGTATAAATGTATTTAACACAAAACATTTATATCGAATTTGAAAAAATACATAAGTAAAATTTTTCATTATGGTTTGATTCTATTTCAAAAACTAATTAGAGCCTGTAGAATACGTTTTAAAGTATTGGGTTTAAGTCTTAGCTTGAAATGGGAATTAGTAAGATGTTATTGATCTGACGGCCTTGTGCAAGTCATCAGCTGATTTATGATTGAAAGGATAGTAATTTCCGACAAATTTAATCTCGACCACAAAACTATGGGTCTTTTTGCCTGAGTCAATGGAGACTTCCTTAAACTTGAATGATACCTCGTGTCATTTTCAGTAATTTGGGTTGATATTTTCTTTGCGCAAAGCAAAATTAAATGATGAAATATGCAGTCCCTATATGAAAGAATGTGGTTAGAAACAAAAGACCATGAATAAAAATTGAATGAGTAGAAATCTCCTAAATAAGATTCAGATTATTTTAGCGAAGGTAAAAGGGATGGAGTGATTGGCGCATTAGATGTGTCCATATGAGTAAAACAGTCTTCTTTCGGGTAATCAGAAACTTAGATGCAAGAAACCCATACAGATTCATGGCACCAAAAAGTCTAATCGAAACAGAGACACCATGGGGAATGGCCTGCTGGATCTGTGTTACAATTTCAAATTATTATTTTTTCCTTTTGCTTCCTTTCCTCCATCCCCACTCCTTCCGTTTCTTTCTCCAAAAAGATCCTGTTAGCACAGACAATGAGGCAAGTCAATAACATCCACCCAAACAGACAGGATATATTGAGCCAATTCAAAGCTGGGTGAACAGCAGCTGTGGTCTTGCCTGTGAAATTAGTTCAGAGGCGGCTTCTGCGCACTGAAGCATTAGAACCCTTTCCCTTACCCTTTCCTATAAACACTGAAAAATATGGAGTTAGGTAAAAACCAACTTGCTGAGATTTTAGCATCTAAGTCTGTGTGTATATGTGTGCAAGCAAGAGAAAGAGGAACAGAAAGGGAGAGAGAAGACACTTTACAGTCTATTCTAAAGATTTTTAAAGCAGACAGCAATGAAAAAGATTGACCTTTTATTACTTCTGAATTGAAGGCAGCTTCCTCCCTTTAAAGCTTCAATTATATTGCAGGCTTTTATGATTTTGGAAGATACCATGGTAACTTAGGCAATGAACCCCGACCAGGCTGTTTGATGTGTTGAAGTGTGTACCATAAACCTCTGCATTTTTACCAATCTGGCATCAAAAATTACCCAATTACAATGTTTTAGCTTAATTTTCCAAATGCAATTAGAATACATGGCTTAGAGGAAAATACTAGATCTGATGAGAAGCAAAAAAAAAATAAAACAGGTACATGTAAATTATAGATTAATTCACTTGAAATTATGTCTTTTAAATGTTGAAGGAAAATTTCAGAGTTTTATCAGATATTGAACTTTTTATAATTATATTGGTGGTGTTTGCATTTCAGGAAGGATTTAGTAGTCTAAAATTATGTTGCGTTGTTGGTTGTGGAAAATTATTTTACGACAGAAAAAGTGTTCATAATAAAGTTGGAGTGGGAAAATCAGGTTATAAAAACAGAGGATATTATATGAATCTAATTTTATTTATATATATACATACAAACATATACACTAAAAAGACAGAAATAAAAATGTTAACAGTAGTTATCTCTGAATGTTGTAATTACTAATGATTATCTCTTTTATGCTTTTCTGATTGTTTCCCCAAATTTTATAATATGAAAATTTTATCCGGCAATATGAAATCTAAAACACACATGCACAAACTCATTTTAAAAGAAAATAACTTCAAGTTCCAGCTATACTAGAATAATGGGCATAGGACTTACCTACTACTAAAAATTCTATACAACTGCACAACATATGTGAAACAGTTATTTTCAGGCAGAGTAGGGTTGTGGTCTTTGAAAGAATGGGAACACATGAGGTATGCTCAACATTTGCTTCAGCTTTCTGTCTAGGAGCTCTTTGCAATCCCAACAGTGGGAATTGAAGCCCATAGAGCAATGGTCTCTCTGAGTGGAGGAAACAGAGATGGGACCGAGGTGGGTGAGAGAGCTGTGGAGGGTGAATCTTTCCCTGCAAAAAAAAAAAAAAAAAAAGATAGGAATAGACAAATCTACAATTATAGCCAAAGAATTTAATATTCCCTTCTCAGTTAATGATGGAACAAATAGACAAGATTTTGAAACAATGTAAAAGACCTGAACAGCATTATAATCAATTAACATAATTGACATTCAGTCATGCATCATTTAATGATAAGGATACGTTCTGAGAAATGCATCCTTAGGTGATTTTGTTGTTGTGCGAACATCACAGAGTGTACTTACACAAACCTAGATGGTATGCCTACTACACACCTAGGCTATATGGTACTAACCTTATGGGATCGTTATCATATATGCAATTTGTTGTTGACCAAAATGTTGTTATGCAGCATGTGACTGTATTTAGTACACTACACCCAACAATTGCAGAATGCACATTCTTTCCAAGTACAAATTCACCAAGTTAAACTGAATGATAATCCATAAAATGTCTCAATAAATTTCGGAGGATTGCAGGGCTGGTGCGGTAGTGTAGTGGTTAAGTGTGCATGCTCTGCTGCGATGGCCTGGGAACTTAATCTAATTTCTAAAAATCTATGGAAAACCTACAACTGATATCATACATAATGGTCAAACATTGAATGCTTTCCCCAAGATTGGGAACAATGCAAGAAGGTACTTTCTCATCAATTCTATCCAACAACTGGTGGCTCTAAACAGTGCAATGAAGTAGAAAAAAGAAATAAAAGAGCTCTGTCTTGGAAAGGAAGAAACACTTTCTTTCTGTACTATCTAATTGTGTGAGGAGAAAATCCTAAGAAATGTGCAAAACATTTACTAGAACTAGCAAGTGAACTTAACAAGATCACAGGATATAAAGCCTAAATGCCAATACTAGTGTATTTCTAGAACAATTAATGAGCAATTGGAAAATGAAATCAAGAATACCGTTTACGATAGCATGAAAAGCATAAAATAAATAAAGATATATTTAATGTGAAGTATGCAATCCCTCTACACTAAAATTTACAAAATAATACTGAAATTTTAAGAGATGTAAATATGTGGAAAGCTAATCCATGTTCATGGATAAGAAAACTCAATGTTAATAAGATGTCAATTCTTTGCAAATAGATTTATAGTTTAAACACAATCCCCACTATAATCTCACAAGATTTTTTGGTAAAAATTCAAAGTTTGATTCCAAAATTAATCTAGAAATGTAATCAAGAATAGTCATAACTATGGTGAGAAGAATAGCAAGGTTGTACAATTTACACGACTTGATTTCAATACTCGTTATAAAGTTATAGTAATAGAGAGAGAGAGTGATTGTGGGGTATGGACAAACGAATTACCTGGTCAGAATAGGTCCAAAAGTAGACATAGAGGAACATTTAATTTTTGCTCACACAGCAGAACAATTAATTTTTGACCAAAGTGCAAAGGTAATTTAACAGAGAAAGGATAGTCTTTTCAACAAACAGTGCTGGGCAAACTAGATCCTGGTGTGCAAATAAATGAACTTCAATTGCTATCTCATCTCGCATACAGAAACTAATTCTACATGAAATTAAAGAATGTAAAATCTTCTAAAGTAAAACGTTTAAAGAATTTGTTTGCAAACTGAGAGTAGGTAACAAATTCATATAAAGAACAGAAAAAACAATTCGTTAAAAAATGATAAATTTGAGTTCATCACAACTAAAAACTTTACTCATCGCAAGACACTGTTAAGGAAAATGAGTAGGCAAGGTTGCAAATAAACATTTGACTGTGACTTAATTTGCAAAGCATCTATCTTTAAAAGGACCTATATCAGAAAATATAAAAAACTTTTACAGCTCAATATATTTTTTTTGGAATATTTTTATTTTTATTTTTATTCATTTATTTATATATTTATTTTTTTAATTTTTTGTTTATTGCAGTAACATTGGTTTATAACATTGTATAAATTTCAGGTGTACATCATTATACTTCTATTTCTGCATAGATTACATCATGTTCTCCACCCAAATACCAATTACAACCCATCACCACACACATGTGCCGAATTATCCCTTTCGCCCTCCTCCTTCCCCCCTTCCCCTCTGGTAACCACCAATCCAATCTCTGTCTCTATGTGTTTGTTTATTGTTGTTATTATCTACTACTTAATGAAGGAAATCATACGGTATTTGACCTTCTCCCTTTGACTTATTTCACTTTGCATTATACCCTCAATGTCCATCCATGTTGTCACAAATGGCTGGATTTCATCGTTTCTTATGGCTGAGTAGTATTCCATTGTGTATATATACCACGTCTTCTTTATCCATTCGTCCCTTGATGGGCACTTAGGTTGCTTCCAAGTCTTGGCTATTGTGAATAACGCTGCAATGAACACAGGGGTGCATGTATCTTTACACATTGGTGTTTTTAAGTTCTTTGGATAAATACCCAGCAGTGGAATAGCTGGATCATATGGTAGTTCTATCGTTGATTTTTTGAGGAATCTCCATACTAACAGCTCAATATTACAAAGACAAAACATTAAAAATAGACAAAAGATTTAAACAGGCACTTCAAGGAGAAAGACATACAAATGGTCAGTAAGCACAGAAAAATGTGATCAAAATTATTAACTTTCAAAGAAATGCATATTAGAACCACAACCAGATACCACTCAAATTAACAAGATGACTAAAATTAAAAGACCACATGTTGGCAAGAACAGAGAATAGGATCTCTGCTATCCTGATGGTAGGAAAGTACTGTGGTACAACCATTTTGGAAAACAATTTGATAGTTTCTTATAAAGAGAAAAATACATGTACCCTATAACCCAGAAATTCTACTTTTAGGTATTTTCTCAAAAGGAATGAAAATACGTGTCCATAAAAATTCTCGTACAAGAATGTTCATAGATCCTTTCTTCATAATACTCAAAAACCCCAAAGTCTATCGACAGAAGGATGGATAAAGAATTTGTGATATATTCATAGAAAGGAATGCTAATTATTAATAAAAAGGAACAAATTATTGATACACACAATAACATGGATGATTCATAAAAATAGCATGCTAGGCAAAAGAAGCCAGACACAAAAAAGGTACACACTGTGTGATTCCATTTGTATGACTGCAAACCAGCAAAATTAATACATAGTGAAAAAAAGCAGAAAAATAACTGGTTCTATCTGAATGGGAAAGATTGACTGGGAAGGGACATGAGTTAATTTTATGAGGAGATGGGTCTTTTCTCTGTTGTTTACACAGGTGCATGCATATAGGAAAACAATTTGAATTATACTCCTCAGATTTGTGCATTTCACTGTATGTATATCTGTATGTTGCCCTTTTTTTTTTGTGAGGAAGATCAGCCCTGAGCTAACATCCATGCTAATCCTCCTCTTTTTGCTGAGGAAGACCGGCTCCGAGCTAACATCTATTGCCAATCCTCCTCCTTTTTTTTTTCCCCCAAAGCCCCAGTAGATAGTTGTATGTCATCGTTGCACATCCTTCTAGTTGCTGTATGTGGGACGCGGCCTCAGCATGGCTGGAGAAGCGGTGCTTCTGTGCATGCCCAGGATCCGAACCCGGGCCGCCAGTAGCAGAGCTCGCGCACTCAACCGCTAAGCCACGGGGCCGGCCCTGTATGTTGCCTTTAAAAAGAACTCTAAGGGGCCGGCCTGGTGGCATAGTGGTTAAGTTTGTGTGCTCCACTTCAGTGGCCCGGGATGCACAGCTTCAGATGGTGGGCGTGGACCTACGCACTGCTTATCAAGCCATGCTGTGGGGGTGTCCCATATATAAAATGGGCACAGATGTTAGCTCAGGGCCAATGTTCTTCAGGAAAAAGAGGAGGATTGGCAACAGAGGTTAGCTCAGGGCTAATCTTCCTCACCAAAAAAAAAAAAAGAACTGTAAAAAATTAATTCTTGTTAGTAGATTTATTTTTTTTGTATCATAGGTCAGCATTTCAAAACTACCTTTTGTATTTTCTAGACTTGAACAAATGAGTGCATATATTAAAAATAATGAGAGACAGTTTTCTCATTGTTGGAGTACAGAGTTGTAAACATGAAAATACAGAATGGTGTTGAATTGGAAGTGGAGGTATCAGTATGAACCCATGATCTTAAAGAGACAAATATAGGTAGATGTATGCATGTGTGTATAAATTTCCCGAACTGCATAAATTCCTAAATCTTTCTAACGAGAGAACCTGGAAGCAATGGGTCACCCGTGGCAGTGAGCATTCCTAATGCTGAGCTCTTCGCTTCCAAATACCATTCTTTTCTAGAAGGTACCAGGGCTCCTTGAATGAAAAGCTGATTCCAAGGCTGGAGCAGGGAAAGCACATGAAATTTCTGGATCTTCTTTTGTGCCACAAAGTTAAGAAGAGGCTCAAAAAATTGGCAATCTGGGACCAATTAAGAATCTAAATAAATAATGATAGTAATGGATTACAATCTATTGAATAAAAAAATTCACAAGTCCATTCTGATACAAATAATAAATAAACAAACGAGTGCAGGGCCTGGGCCTTGCCTGCTCAGCAAGAACCCACATGCCCTATTGCAACCATGTGTCCTCCTGGCCCCCTTCGGGGCAGGATGCCAACCTTCTGGGCAGTATGCCCAGCTGCTGGGATTTGTAATGATCCAGGGCCTGACGAGCCCGGATCTTCCCTTATCTCTTCCCTTATCAAAGAACATCAGAGCCCCTCCACGCGAGCTACTGCTCCTGGGAATGCTGGTCATACCGGGGACAGCCCCTCTGGGCAAGCATATAGCCTTTGTGCCCCTGCTTGTATAAGCAACCACCTCGCCACCTGCAGTCGCGGGTGCACACTTCCATCCAGCCGGCCGACACTGGGCATTCGCTGTAAGTAACTCTCAATAAAACTATGCATCTCGTTTGCTGCCTCTGGGTCTTTTCTTCTGTCTCTCCACAACCTACCCCAGGCTTCTCACCCAACTGGGCATGCTGCCAGACAACAAGCAAACAAATACGGCAAAGGGAAACATCTTCCTTACAGGATAATGCCAATTTATCAATATCAAAGAAATGATAGATTTAGAGAATCATCATTTCATCCCAAAACTATTAAGTGAAGGTTTTATGAGAAACAGGATAGTTACATAGTCTCAAAGTATCTCCCTAGAAATTTTTATTATTTACCAAAGGAAAACAGGGTAGAAACTTGTCAGTTACCACTTTAACCAAGCAATCTAGGTTCCTGTCACCAATATTGGAACAAATCGACATCATACATCTCCTGATATTATCCACTGAGAAGGGCACAGCACTTCAATGGTATTCCTGATAAAAAACCCCTAATCATAATCTAATAATGAGGAAATATCAGACAAACTCGAATTGAGATACTTTCTACACAATATCTGGATGGTAGTCTTTAAACTATTAAAGTCAAGACAGAGGCTGAGGAATTGTCCATTTTAAGGAGGCTTTAGACATAATAACTAAATACAATGCATGCTCCTCAATTAGGTCCTGAACTAGGAATTATATACATGTAATGTATAATGTGTAAAAACGTGTGTGTGTTTTTATATATATATATATACACACACACACACACGTGTGTGTATATCTATATCTGTGTGTGTATACATACATATATGTATCCATAAAAGATATTACTGGAATGATTGACAAATTTAAATATTCATATGCACTGTACGTTAGAAAATGTACTATATAAGTATTAAATCAATATTAAATTAAATTTTCTGATTTGATAATTATACTTTTGTTATATAAGAGAACGTCCTTTTCCTTAGGAAGTCAATATCAAAGTATTGGGGGAGAAGAGTAAGAGACCCTGATGTTTCCAATCTCATGTGGAGAGAGAAAGAGGGAGAGGGAGCGAGAGAAAAAGGGGGAGGAAGAAAGTGGGAGGAAAATGTGGCAACACATACGAGATTATTGAATCTGGATAAAGGTTATATGGAAGTTTCATGTACTTGCAACTTTTCAATAAAAGTTGGAAATCCTGGAAAAATTTAAAGTTAAAGAAAAAATGAGGAAAATACTTGGATAGACACTTCACGAAGGAAGACATATAAATGTACAGATTTGTTTCCTGGAGGACTGCTGGGGTGTTTGATGGGTTTTTGGCAGAGCAGCCAGGCAACGGACCCCTGGGGCAGCCGTATGGTGGATTTCAGGGCCATGGAGGGCTGTGGCCTGCTGCAGAGTTGTGCTCAGCATCTCCTAGAGAAGCTATAGAAGACTGCAGCTGCACATTCTGATATCTGTGCATTTTCTTGGGAGCTGATAGCAGAGGGAACAATTACTGGAAATTATATTGATCTCTTTCTTTTTTGAAGCAAAGATTTTTACTCATTAAAACCAATTGTATGGGAAAAAAAAATCTTGCTATACAACTTAGACTAATTGGAAGGAAAACATTTTGTTCTTTAAAAGTTTACCCATGTTAAAAGAGATATGATGCTCTAGAATCATCTTTAGAAGAGGTCAGATTTTTCGAGTCAGCAAGAACAGCAAGGCTGCAGACCACCAATGAAAATCTAAATAGGTCCAGCGGTGTTCTTCACAGGGAATAGATTTTAGAGAAAAAAGAATTGAAAGGAGAAATCTAAATATCAGAACTAGATGAACTGATTTCTCACATTACAAGAAAGATCAAGTCCCAGAACAAAACTGGATATTCATCAAATTACCAATGGTTTTTCCAAATAGAGCATCAGACAGAGGAATCCCCATAATACACTTCTCCTGAGGGCTGGCCTTTGTCTGAAAGGAGAACTTTCCTCTCTACTCAGATTCCTTCACTTGTTCCTCCAGCTCAATGTCCTTTGTTGGTGGTGGAATCATGGGGACATGTCTTGAGATGAGGACTTCCTTTTCCTCCTACTCTTACAGAAAACAGGTATGGGTCGCCTTGAGAATACGTTCTGCCAAGGCACAGTTCTGGTCTACCACAGTATTCAGTAGTAGGAAAAAATCCCTATATTCCAAGGAGTGTTCCTGACTCTCCCTTCCCCCGTATACTGGCTTTCCCCCCAAAACCGACAAAATGCAAATAATACTGAGTGACCAGCAGGGTTGATCCAGTTTCAAACAAACCTGCTACTGAAGCAAGAAACTTGAGACTTTTGTCTCTTTTCCAAAGTAATTTTTCAATTCTCTCTCATTTTTAGCTTAGGGAAATGCCATTTCTTGAAAGACTATACTTTTGCCCAAATAGAAGCTCATAGAATTATAACTCTGAGGATAGTATTTTACAGATAAAATGTATCTAAATATTTTTAAAAGAAAATAATGATATCATGTGGAAGAGTTGATAAGGTTTTGTACGATTTTATTCTCATAGGATTTTTATGGGAATTTGTAAAGCCAACGTGTGAACATTTGTCTGGCCAAGCCCAATGTTTGCATGTGAATGGGAAAGAACTAACTAGCCGTGTGATACACGTGAGTACGCAGTGTTTGGTATACGGAGGAAGAGTTTCTCTTGTACACAATTGTTGTAGTGGAACTAGGGCCCCTGGTTTTTGGGGCACTGATTCCACATGTATGCTGCACGTGTGATTCATTTACAAACACTTGTCAACGGAGATCTGAATCCTGTGGTGCTGGATCTGAAGAATAAAAAAGGACCAACTAGCAGAGCTGACTCACTCATGCAAAGAAGGAGTCTATTAACCTATTTATTTGTAAGACAGATGACAGCTGTTTTTCAATTATGTCACTACAGAAGGCATTTCCCTCTGTGTGTGTGTGTGTGTGCGCGCGCGTGCGTGTGCACGTGTGAATCATATCATAATTTAGTTTTCCTTCATAAATTATCTTACTTATTTTGGTTTCCCACAAAATGTGTAATAAATTCAAATGGACTATCTACCCATATGTAAAATTTTGGGGGAGGATTATATGAATTATATAAGTTGCTCATTTAAGTAATTTCATTTAAATGAGTAAATTAACATATTTAAAGTGTAAGAAGATCTAACACATAATAAGTGTAAAGCCTTATTATTATTATTATTATTATGAAAAAGGGAACAATTTAAATAACCTAGAGCCTCTCCAAGAGAAAGAAATGCTCCACGAATACAATTGTTTTATTTCTTGTGATTGTTAAAATTTCCCCCTGGTTCTGAGTTGGGGGTGGGAAGGACAACAACTTTGAATTAAAAAAGAGCTTAGAAAAGATAGCAAAATATGTGTGGAAAAATAACCCTCGGAGGAGGAAAGCAGCAGATGGTTGGGAAGACAATGGCTAAGCGAGTTTCCTGTGCCGGCCTTCAGATGGCGCTATAATCCCTTCAGAACTAAGTTCCTATCCATCTGGTAGTAACTCTGAGCTGGAGGAGGCAAGCTTAAGAGTAAGGGGTAGGTGTGGTGAGAGGAGGGGAAAGGGAGGAAGTATTCATCCGGTAGGAGATATTAATAAATTGTATGTCTGAAACTTGAGGGAGTGTCTATAAACAAAGAGGAAAAGTGTACATCCAAAGAGAGAGAAGGGTTCTATGAATTTTATTACTAAAATAGTCTTTTTCTGATTAAAGCAAAATGGGTTGAGTTTTTGGAAAGAAAATTCTGATGTTATTTTTCTGACATTTCATGTGTTTGACCTGGCAGATAAAGCCCTGTGAGCAAAATAATGTAAGACTGAATTTATATGCTGACATGTCTAAGGGACATTGGCTAGCATGTCTCTCTTTGGCCTTCTATACACAAGCCAATATTACAAACAAATTAATATATAACTGCATTAACAGGCTGTTATTTTTCTACTGTCTTGGTGCCCATTTGCCCCTCCTGAAAGGAGGGATGGATCAGCCATTTTTTAAAATCCATTTCAAGAGAGATTATAACAGTTACCTATCGGGTCAGTCTGCGTCATTAAGTATAAATGAGTCTGTGATGAGAAAAGTCAAAGCTCCATTTTATTAGTGTTAATTTTAGTTTTTATTTTTAGATACCTAATTTGCTTTCACATTTGATACCTTAGACAAAAGCAAAGTCAACTGCTGATCTCTTGGTTTTCCCCGCAGTGAACGTAATTGGACACTCTTCGCAGTGGTGCAACTGTTCGCGTAGATACCACAAAGCAGTGAAGACTGCTAGATTAAAAAGAAATCTTTTAATATATTTGTGATTAACTGGCAACTATAATAAGAAATTGCAGGGAAATAGAAATAAACAGAAAAGGTTAACAAGATAGGACACAGGGATGATTATTTGCACGGAAGAAAGGCAAAACAACGCCCAAGCTTTCTATCTGACATGCACCTGTTTGATAAATAAGTAATGGGGAAAAAGAATTTCCGCCCTCAGATTTACACATTTTGTTCTCTTCTAGCTCTGACCTTTGTGCACGGCCACAAATCTAATGCTAAAGAGCAAGTCTATGAATTATAGAAAACGAGAGATGATCTGGAGGATTTCTGTTAGAAACTTGTAGCTCTGCTCTCTTTTCCTCTGTTGAGGACACAGAGTTCTTCCTTGGTGTCTTCTTTTCCATAGAGTTTTGAGGATATATATTTTAATTTTCTTGACAATTTTGTTTACTCACTTATCATCGAAAAGATTGCCCAAAAGATTGTCCAAAAGAAAGTCATTCAGCCTAAAGGAGAGCAGGGCTAATTGTTAGAATACAAAATTGTCATTGAAATCTACCACGGTTCATATCATAAGCAACCCTTTAGATTTGTTTGTATCTTTGAGGGAAAATGCTGGATAAATGATCGCCTAAACCAACAATCTGTTGGCTCATTTCCATGGGTGCCTGTCAGGAAGCGGGCATCTGGGAGATGCCCCGCTTGACCAGGTGTTTAATATCGGAAAGTGACAAGCAATTGACCACAACTGTGGAATCTGGGTGATGCCCACAAAGCCATTTCCGGTAGCTGATCTCAGTTACGTTAAGAAAAAGGAGAGTAAGAAGGGGCCAAACTTGCTCAAGGGGGAATAAAAGACACTGAAAATAAGAAAAGTGGTAAAGACTAACAAAATAGATATTAATCCTGTGAACTACAAGGCCTCAAAGCAACCCCATGGCTCACCTAAAAGAGGCTAAGTACTCCTACTTTTGAGAAGTACATAAAAATAATGAGTCATCTTAGCTTAACCCTGTTTCCTTATTATAATAATATTGCCCTTTTTTTGAGCATTTAATGGGCCAAATGCTAAATTTTATACACATGATCATTTTTTAAATTAATTAGTTAATTATTCTTTTCACTTTCATTGAGGTATAATTGACAAATAAAATTGTAAGATACCTAACAGGTACAACGTGATTATTTGATACACATGTATACATTGTAAAAGAGTTCTCCTCATTGAGTTAATTAATACATCTATCACCTCACATATTTACTGAGTTCCACTTTTTTTTTTGGATTCCACATATAGGTGATACTCTGCGGTATTTGCCTTTCTCTATCTGGTTTACTTCACTTAGCATAATGCCATCTAGGTTTATCCATGTTGTCAAAAATGGCAGGATTTTGTTTTTTAAAAAATTTAATAATATTCTATTAACATATATACCACATCTTCTTTATCCATTCATCCATCGACAGATATTTAGGTTGTCTCTACACTTTGGTATTATGAATAATGCTGCTATGAACACGAGAGTACAGATATCTCTGAGATAATGATTTCATTTCCTTTGGCTATATATATCCAGAAGTGGAATTGATGGATCATATGGCAGTTCTATTTTTAATTTCCTGAGGAACCTCCATATTGTTTTCCATAATGGCTATACTAGTTACCTTCCCACCAACAGTGTAAAAAGATTCCCTTTTCTCCACATCTTTACCAGAATTTGTTATCTCTTGTCTTTTTGGTAAATAGACACCCTAATAGGTATGAAATGATATCTCATTATGGTATATACATGATCTTATATAATCTTTCTGATAACCCTGTGAGATACTTACACATAAGAAAACTGAACCCCTCAAAATTGAAGTAAGTTCCTCAAAGTCGATTAGATAGAATTAGAATTCACACTCAGGCCAAAAACAGAACTCATATAACCAATGTGCCCCCATTGTCTTCACATCTTGTGTTCTTCACAGTATGGGCCCGAACACCTGCTTTTCCATCATACAGTCAGCCATGTTGCAATTTAAAAAGACCAGGACAGCTCAGAATAATCCTAACAATTGTTTTCTTTTGTCACTACAATGTGGTTACTGTTTCTTCTCTTTCTTTGGTTTCTTTACCTGAGACCTTTGTTATCAACACATTCACACCAGACTAGCTGATGTTCAAACCCTCTCTGCATCAAACTTTTACTGTGTCTGTGACATCTCATTGCCTCAGGTCCTCAGGGGGTACAAAACATCTCCTTGCCTGCAGAGGTACATGGATTTACACTCATTAATTCCAGGGCACTTTAAATGACCTGCCCATTTCTGTGGCCTTTGAAACATGGCTCCATTGGATTTGTGTAGGGGCAAGTTTTGATTATGTACCTTGAAAAAGTCAAAATCTATAAATAGACAGAAATAAAATCTGGGGGTTTTTTAAGTCTCTATGGAGAAAATCACAAATCTATTCTCTTCTCCCACTTCGTTTTGACTCAGCCGGTAATATTTATAGAGAGGTCATTATGCTCACAAAACTGTCTACCAGAAGCCAGAATCATGACTCTTAATAAAAATGGGTTTCAAACACTCTAAGACCTAGGAGAACAATTAAGTGATTTCAAAACATTGAGAACCATTTATTAGAACAACAGAATGTTTGGGGGCTACTGATAATTTTTTTCTCATGTGTTAACATCAATCTTTTATAGCATAGCCAAAAAAATCAATATGAGTTATAATATATTGAACTTTCTTCTTTGCTTGTATAATTATGAATTACCTGGCAACATATACATCAGAATCACTCCCCATTTGGACATTAGCTGTGAAACTGCAGATCATACAGACTCAACAAGGGTCCCCAGGCCTCAGTTCCAGAGTTGTGACCACGTGGTCTTTTGGTCCATTTGGGTTTCAGTGTTTCTACTTTAATCCCAAATGGAGTTCTTTAACTTGGGGCCTTGTAAACAAACGATTGAGAACTAAGATAATAATACAGGAAAAATATTTCGGAATTTTCCACCCAGTAAATGCACTCACGTTTATCGCTGCATTATGTATATTCAGGTATGATTCAATTTGGTCACTGGCACCACTCCACCAAAGGATTGGTAAATGCACGCAATCACAATGTCCAGAAGCAAGTTCTCAGTTCTGTTCCTGGTCCTATTCATACTCTTCTTGGATGATATTACCAAATTGGTCACCTTCTGTGTTATGGTAATTGTTCCAAAATGAACAACATAACTTATTAATGAGCCTTAACTACTAAATGGGGTTAGTAACTATCATTAAAATTGCTATGTTATGCTATATTATGTTATGTTATGACCAAACTGATGCTCAGAGGAGTGAAAAGACTTGCTCACAGAAGCAAAAGTACTGTACACCCGTATTAGGTTTTAAGCTCAGTCTGTCTCTCTCTGAAGCCTATGGTGGTTCCTCCACTAAACCAAACACTTAAGGATAGTCCCATGCTTTTTAAAAAAATTCTTCTATAACGTATGTATCCATTGCTAGTTTTTGAGCATACCCTATGGAACATTAAGCAACTTTCTTTATTTCACTCAATATTATGTTTCCAAGATTTGTGCAGGTTGCTGTATACAGCTATCATTCATGGATTTTTTGTTCCTGTTTAATATTCTATTGCATGCATATTCCACAATTTTATATTCCCATTTTCTTGCTGATGTTTTGCCCTCGATTTTTGCTACAAAGAGCAATGCTTCTAGAACATTCTTAAATATATCTATTCGAGTCACATGTGCAAGTATTTTTCTAGGTAATATACCTAGGAATGAAATTACTGGGTCAAAGAGTATGCATCTGTGTAACTTTAAAAGATAATACCAAATTGCTTTCCAAAATTGGTATACCAATTTACACTCGCACCAGTTGTATACAAGCATTCACCTGCTGCACATCCTTGCCAATACGTTATTTTTAAGATTTCTTAATTTTATTTTTTATAATAAAACATGATTTCCTCTGTGAAATGCCCTTTCATATCATTTACCTATTTTTCGTTTGGGTTGTCTTTTTCTTAGTGATCTTTAAGGGAATTCTTTGTATATTTGGGTCCCCAATTCTTGAATATCTTCTCCTAGTCTGTGGCTTATCTCACATGCTTGGTCTTAAGTTGCACTGTGTTAAGCTGTCCTATGTTCATTGCAGCTTCTAGGTCTTACCTCTTATTTTCCTCTTCGTTTTTATATCTCAAGGCCATATTTTTCATTAGCCGCTTGGCCAGCAGGGACCAGTCTCAGTCTTCCTTCTGTTCTATGAATTCTACCACTGCCTTCCTATCAAGTCATTTGATGGACTTCTCTGTGGTCACATCTTTCTTTTGGTCCTCTCAGCCCCATGAGCTACACTAACCATTACAGCCTTGGACAGTCCGGTCACTTTTTCTGAGTTGCCCTGGCTCTCAGGGCCCATTGAGAAGGTTGTCCAGCACTGTGAGAGAAGGTGGCCAGCTGCTTAAATATTTTTGAGTAATATGAATAATTTCTATGGTTATTACCCCCTGGAACACTATCCTCCAAGAATGAGCAGACTATTCATATATATATATATATAGATATTTTTGCTGATGACTCAAAAAATATAAAACTGCCCTTCTTCCCCCAAAAAAACAAAATGGTTGAACTCAATAAGCAGAAGCTGCCTCAAACAGAAAACTGCTGCCTTCCTAGGCAAAATGTGCTTTTCAGCACTTTTATGTCATTTAGCTCCTTCTTGCCTCATTGCGTGCGAGTTACATTTGTGCTTGAGATCACTTGCCCTTGCTTCTGTACATACTTATTCTGCTGCTTAAGTGTCTTTGGAGTTAGTGCCTTTCAAGATTTCCTCTTTTTGAATGCCTGGATTGTATCCGTTTGACTCACCTCACACACGAGACCTGAGAAAGCGCCGTGGGTAGGTGAGCATTTAAGAAATGTTTCTTCCTAGTGATGAAAATACACTAAAATATTTGTCAGCATTAGGTTTTCATAGGTTCCAAAAGTCCTTTATGCACCATGAATAAAATAAAACCAATAATTAGGTCTAAAGAAATACTAGCCTTTTATGAGACTGGTAAAACTAACAAATCTGTGCACTCTCCACCCATCGGCAATTTTCTCTTATTCCACGGGTCCTTCTTTTGTCCTTTTGGCTACAAATGATGTCGATGTTAACTGTGGGTTCCGTACCTCTGAGCTGAGGCCGTTGTGATTCTCCTGTTTCCCTGAAGGACCATTCTGACTGCAGACTTGGAAAGACACGTAGTTGTGATGGGCCACTCTTCCCGTACATCGCCAACAATCTCCCACCTGCTCTGGGTTCTACCATTTTAGGTGGCACCTGCACGGGTGAAAGGGCTGGGTGGCTTAGAGAGTGGAAGGAGCTCCTGCTCGCTGGTTCTGGTGGGACAAGAGAGTGGCAAAGACTAGCAGAGGGGCTCCCCACATCTTGAGAAAGAGACAAGACGAGTTTGTAATGTCCCAGGTCTGTCCCACTCTCCTGATTTTATCCTTGCCAGAGTCTGGACATGTCCTTTGACGTAACGTCAAAATTCTGGCGAAAGGACTAGTCCTAAAAGTAGGCCTGCTGAAGTGGCAGGATAACTGGGTCTCAATTGCATGCTCCACTCCAAAAGGAGGGGGGCAGTGAAGAGAGGAGGAGAGAAAGAGGGAGGAAAGGAAGGAAGGAGACAAAGAAACAAAGAAAGAACAAGTGTCGTACGAAAGTAAGTGGATGCCTGGAATTGCAATTAGTGCTTAATCCCTTTAGTCTGAGACCCTGACTTGTTTAAGAATGAAAATGTCACATACTGGTTGGTTAAATAACTCTACTTTGTTGTCACGTCATTTGGATTTAATACGACAGAGGAATCAGAAAGATGGTTTAGGTAGAGGACAGAGAAAGAATTGGAGGCACTGGGAAGCTGAAAGGCGAGCAGAGGAGGAACAGAATGAAATGGGCAGGCTGAGGTCACCAAAGACTCACCCTCCTTTCTCATTTGGCCTCATACTGCAACCTCCATGCCGTCTCTGTCTCTGCTGAACATCCCTCTCCTCCTTTCCTAAGACTGCCACCATCTGCAGCATTTCAGAATGTGACCACCTTGCTTTTCCTGGTCCTTACCTCTCTCCTTTCCCTACACACTTCTCACACCAACAAATGCACTGAGAACATACTGGAGATGGGGTAGTATAATGGTGGCCTTTGGAGTCTGATGTACCCGGATTTGAGTCAAAGCTTTGCCAAGTACTGGTTATTAACACTTGGGATTGCTTAAGGACTCCAGGCCCTGGTTTGCCCATCTGTTTAATAGATGATGCTTGGGCCTGTCTCACAGGGAGAGTTTAAGAAACTGAGGCATATAAAGGAAATATATGCACAATGCTTGGCCCCTAGAAAGACTCCAGTAAATGTTAGCTATTATTTGTATAATACAGAATAAAAAATGAAATAAAGATGGTGAATTAAAGGACTTTGTTTTCAGTTATCTGAACTAGATGCTCCCCTGGGACCTGGGATCTCTCTTGGCGACTAGTCTATTGCGAGCCTGGACACAATTTTTCTCTCTGTGAGCCTCCTCTAGTTCCTCAGGTATAAATGAAGGGATTTTGCTAGAGAGATCTAGTCCACCTCTAATATCCTATCACACTCTGAGCCCACTTACTCCTCTCTCCTAAACACTCACATCCGCTCCCAAATGAGAAACTGAGGATGAAAACAAGTTGCACATTATGATAAAATTGTCAGTATCCTTTCCATGTTAAATCTCTTGGAATATAGACTCATGCCAGGATGAAGTTCCAGGACAGGAAGTTTATTTCACTAAATATATCCCCAGCACTTAGGATAGTTTGTGGCACATAATAGACACTCAAATAATATTTGTTGAATGAAAAATATCAATACCCCATATAAAAATAGGCATTTCACAAACCAAGGAAAGTGACTGATGATCATTTTCAAAGATCTTTTACATTTTAGTATTCAAAGAAATCCAGTTAAAACAATGAAATATGATTTGTCACCTGTTAAAGTGGCAGACGTTAAAAAAATAACAATACTCACATCATTGGTAAATGGAGAAATTATCACTATGACTCTGTGATAGTAAGTCTTTCTGGAATTCAGTGTGGCGCTATTTATCAAAATGCTTAAAATGTGCATATGCTTTGACCTGCAATTCCTTAACCAGAAATGTATTTTAAAGACATAATTAAGGGTATGCAAAGATTTAGCTACAAGAATGCTGTTTACACCAGCAAAATTTGGAAACTACCAAAAGATCAAACTATAGGCAATTCGTTAAAAGATGATACAATCTTTTAATGAAGTACTAATTAGCCATTAAACATATTGCAAATGAATATTTATTAACGAAAATACTCACAATATATGGCAGCTTATGAGTAGCATTTAAGTATAATTTCATATAAAAAATCTATATAGATCTATAGAAAAGATTCTCTTGGCTTATATCTACAAAATTAAGCTTGCTTGTATCTTGGTAGTAAGGTTATACGTTTTTGTAGTTTTCTCCTTTTTGCTAATTTTTTCGTTTTTTTCTATAATGGCCATAAATTGCTTTTATAATGAAATAATAAATCATATTAATTTAAAAATTTACATTTTAGCTTTAAAAATGTAGACTTGCAGGGAGATTTTTTTTTTTTTTTTTTTTTTGTGTGTGTATCTGAACTGTGTTCTTTGGCTGTCCAGACTTTCTTACACTATCATTAGCATGGCTAAATTAATCAGATTTTAAGCTCCTTAAGGGCAGGGTTTACATCTTTTCTTTATCCTTTAGAGTATTTTGCACCGCTTCTGGCTGCTTAATAAAAATTCACAGCTCTGAATTGAGTCAAGTGCAATTTCAATTCCTGCTCTCATTAAATGTCCCCTATAAATCAATTTAAACAGTTCTAGTAATAAGCGCATCCCCCAAGGTTTCCTTCTTATTGGAAGCCAGTTTCTCACAGTCATTGACACTCGGGGACAGAGCCTCGGACACTCGGGCACATGTGTAGAAGCAGGAAGATATTTATTTTGCGTTACTCCACGGTGACCAAACTAAGTCACAGGAAAGTGGATTCAGCTCATCTAAACAAGAACTCTCTAATAATTAAAGATGGGCATCTACAGGAGATGGCTGTGAAATAAGTTTATAAACTCTCTTTCACTAGAGATGCCGAAGCTGAAGAGAGAAAATAGTCCTTGCACATGGACTGAAACTGAGTTAGAGATTGGACTAGGTTACCTTTGACAGTTTTTCCAAATCTAGACATATCTTACTTCTCTTGAATCTCATCTGCTACTAAGAAATCAAGGCTCAGAGTAAGGTACAGTGTACAGCTGAATTTTTTTTTTGTTTTTTTGGTGAGGAATATTGGCCCTGAGCTAACATCTGCCAATCCTCCTCTTTTTGCTGAGGAAGACTGGCCCTGGGCTAACATCCATGCCCATCTTCCTCCACTCTATATGGGACGCCGCCACAGCATGGCTTGCCAAGCAGTGCGTCGTTGCGTGCCTGGGATCCAAACCGGCGAACTCCGGGGAGCGCACACTTAACCGCTTGTGCCACGGGGCCGGCTGCCAGATGAATATTTTGTTGAGCTCAATGATCCACATGGTTTACCTTGCATTCCAGACCCAGGAACTCCTTCCCAAGGCACCACGCCATCTCAATCCCTTTTATGGATGCTTATCCGTCTTACTGTGCACCTAGAAAGAGCACTTCTCTTCCTTTCTCCAGCAACTGAGGTGAACATGAGCTACCATTTATTGAATTATTTTTTTAATGATTATTTTTTGCCTGAGCATTATGGTAAGCGGGTAAGCATTTGATGTGAATTACTTCACATCATACTCCCAAAATTACCCAAGGAGGTAGGATTATACAGATCAGGAAACTGAGGCTAGTGAAAATTAAATAATGCCTAAGGTAACACCACTAGTAAAAGCAAAGGCAGAATTTAAACCCAGTTTGATCTGACTTCAAAATAACGTACACGATAATATTCTACTGTGGCTGATGAAACGCCATCAGGGTTTTCAGGAGCAGCTCTGCAAACCACCACTACTCCTGCTTCTCTGCTACCATATGAGCCCCTTCCCAGCCTCCTCTCTGTCCCAGCCTACCACTGACTCTCTTTCTCTCTTCTGCTGACATTCTTCTTGCTCCAGTCCTCAGGGGACTCCAAGTATCTTTGTCCAATGTGTTTCTTCTAATTCACAGCCACCAGAAGCATCTATAGTTGTCCCAACCATAGTGTCTCTCTGAGAGGTTGTGGAAGCTCGGGCTGCTGGGCTGTTGATAGGGCACTCAATGCTGCAGAGTTGTCCCTTGGCCCAGAGCAGCCTCTCTGTTGTAGAAGTTTCAACCAACCTCCGGACAAAACTAACCCTCAGCTGCACCTTCTTCCACAGACAATCCCTGTAGGACTTTGGAGTCATCCCCGTGCTTCCTAAGGCAGGAGACCCTCACCACTAAGACACTCTGAGATTCACTTCCTTTCGATGAGACAGACAGCTATAAAGGGAATTCAGTTTGGGTCCACGTAGTTCTCTTGTGTCTATTTCCCAGCTAAGCGCATTTTAGCCATTCCCTACTTCCTCTCACTTTCACAACTGCGTGTTGCATTGCTGTCTGGAAATTCTCTCAGATTTCTGCCATGCCAGTGCTATGCATTCATCTGATCACATTTTCTTCAGTGGGACAGCCCTGCTATATTCTGCTGTGAACTTCTGGCCTTTATTTTAGTCCGTATGCAGTCCCAGAATCCTGGGCCACAGCACAGAAAGATATCTTTGGTTTATCTACCACTGCCAGAGGAGCCTGAGGGATACTTATTTCACAGCTAATGTTGGGTGGATAAACTTGTTTATAAATATTGATGGATACTGATGTCTTGTTACTGGATACTCTAAAGAAGACTGCATAACTTCCCTCTAGGTTTTTTTTATAGTGATATCATGAAATTAATGCAACAAATTTTCTTTAATACTGCTTATATCCATACTCTAAACTATAAAGAAAAATGTCCAAAGAACACATCTAAGAAGCATGAAGCCAAAAAGTAACTTAAGGAATTCTAATTCACTTTGGCCACCATTTTATGTACATAATGTGCAACCCTTCCTCCTCTTATGTCCTTAGTTGATGTAACTTTGCGCTGTTGTTCTCTACGTTCTTTATGCTTGCCCACACTTGTAATGGTCCCTGAGATCAAGCATGTCATATGCAATGATTTCTAGCACAATTTCATGTTCAGAAACATGTGCAAGATTTTTTTTGTAATCTCAGTTGATTAGCCAATATCTTTTTGGTTCTGTGGCAAATGGAATGGTTAATATGTATATCTTTTCTTGAGTAACAGTTCCTGATATTGCATAATACATCTAGATGTTTGTTTATCATTTTCTCTCCCCAACTCACACTGGAATGTAACTCCATCAGAGCAAAGATGTTTACTGTTTTATTCACTGCTATAAACTTAATGTCCAGAAAAGTAGAATATCATGAACATGTCATATTTATCACAATAGCATAAGAGTTGTTTCACATTGGAAAATTGATTAATATAATTTATCACATTCATGAATAAAAAAGAAAACCTATATAATTATCACTTTAAATGCACAAAGAACATTAGGTAAAATTTAATTGTTTTATGATGTCATTTACGATAAAAGACTTCCAGAAAACTAGGATAGAAAAGAAGATTCTTAACCTGACATAGGGTACCTAGAAGAAAAAGAAAACATAGTAAACATTATAAGACTTTTTAAAGACAATAAGACATAAATAAATGGATGGAGAATCTTTCTTCAAACATAGAGGGACTCAGTATCATTAAGATGTCAGTTGCCCTCAGTTGATATCAATATTCAATGTAATTATAGTCAAAATCCCAACAAGAGTTTTTATGCTTCAAAAGCAGGTTCTAAAGTTTACAGAGAGGAGCAAAAGAACAAAGAATAGCAAAACATGTCTTAAGAAAAAAAGGTAAAGGAATTTGGCTTAACAGATACCAAAACAATATACCAAGTTATGGTAATTAAAACAATGAGGTATTTATACAAGGAAAACAGAACGACATACATAAGGAAACTTAGTATAGTACAGAAGTGACATTGCAGATGAGTGGGAAAAGAGATCATTCCATAGATGGTGCTGGAGAAATTGATCATCCATAAACAAAATTTGATCCCTGTTTACAACATGCGTAGAGTTAAGTTCCAGAAAGATTAAATATTTATATATAAAAAATGAAACATTAAAAGTTTAAAATACAATATAGGAACATATCTTTATATTCTTGAGGTTGAAAGAGATTTGTCCAACAAAATATAAAAAGCAGTACCCATAAAAGGAAAGATTTGTAAATTCAAGTTTGTTAAAATTAAAAACATCTTTACACATGTATAACTATCAAGCTTAGTATCAAAAATATATAAAGAACTTCTAAAAATTCTTTTTAAAAATACACATTTTATATATGTATAAATATATATTTATATATAAATTGATAAAAGACAATATACATATAAAATATATTACATATATATATATAACAACTGTTTAAAGCCATAAAAAGGCATTTTTGGGAAGAGAAAATACAAACATTTAATTAGTTGATATAAAGATGCTGTATCTCCTTAGCAATCAAAGAAATACAGTAATTCATTTTAAAAATATCATTGGGGCTGGCCCAGTGGCGTAGTAGTTGGGTTCTGGTGCTCCACTTTGGCGACCCGAGGTTCACAGTTTCTGATCCCGGGTGCAGTCCTACGCACCACTTATCAAGCCTTGCTGTGGCAGGCGTCTCACATATAAAGTAGAGGGAGATGCACACGGATGTTGGCCCAGGGCCAATCTCCCTCAGCAAAAACAGGCAACAAATGTTAGTTCAGGGCTAATCTTCCTCACACACACAAAAAATATCATGTAACACCCACTAGATGGGCAAAAGTTTAAAACTGTGACAATACAATGGGATGTTGGGCAGGGGGACCTCTAATCCTCTGCTGATGGGAATTTATACTGGTACAACTGCTTTAGAAGGCATTTTTTCACTGTCTCGCAAAGTTAAACTTGTATATACCTCACGTAGGCAAGACTGTCAGTGCCCTTCCCTTGGCCAACCCTGGAGATGAACTGCGGCTCAGATGAACAGGCCCCATACGTGCTGATGACTTCTTACGCACCTGCCAGGAGCTTGCTCAGCCTGTGCATGGGTCAAGCTGGAGGTGCTGAGGTGTCCGTTCCTGCAAGAGCAACCCTGAGCAATTTTGCACAGGAAGTGATGGATAAATAGCCTGGATTTCTCACCCCTCGAAGGGGCAGTTCTGAGGTAGGCTTAACAGTCTCTTGAAGGCCCCCAGTGGAACGTGCTCCAGTTGCCTACAGCAGTGACCACTAATTAATACACCATTTATTGGCATTCCTTCTTTTCCTTCTTCATTTCTCCACTCCCTCACTGTGCTTCCTGGAATAACCACTCAAATAAACTCATGCACCCAAATCCTCGTCTCAGGATGTGGATTTGGTGGACTCCAAACTGAAACACCCTGCTAGATAAATACCCTAGAAAATTGCTTGCATCTCTTTACCAAGGATAATTATAACACTATTCATAGCAGCATGGTTTGTGATAAGAAAAAAATCTAGTAACAACTAAATGCCCATTAATGGAAGAATGGATAAATAAATTGTGATATAGTCATTTAATGAAATATGGTACCTGAGTAAAAATTAACAAACTATAGACATGTTAATTGACCTCAAAGAATTTTAGAAACATAATGTTGAGTGGAAAAAGATGCTGAAAGTATATATAGTATTTTTATTAAATTCAAAACCAAATACACTGAACAATATACTGGCAAGGACTTATAAATATATGTAGTGAAATTTTAAAGAAAAGCAGAAGAAAGATAATAAACCAAAATTCGGGTCAGCAGTTACCTCTAAGAAGGAGGCAGACGAGTGGGTTGAAGAAGGAACCCATGAAACTTACCAAGCAATGGCTGGGTTGTACTTAAGTTAGGTGGTAGGTTCATGGGTGCTTGTTTTAATATCGTGCTTCATGGCTCACATATTTATTAATAAAAAATGAAAAAAAAACCTGACATATCTCAGATATAATAAAAACACTTATTAAATCTCATGTTTTATTTTGTGGAAAGTATGTGATGCAATATACTAAAATACATCAATTAGTTGAAGGAAATGATTATTATACCCAAAGGCTTTATATAGTTTTGTGAATTTTCCAGTTCGTGTTTTATACTCTGCAAAATCTGTAAGATTTATGAAGACTGTTTCATAGCAAAAAATCTACTTTAAATGTTCCCACTCTTTCCCTGGATTTCTTTGAGTAGAATTTCAATATGATACTTTAAATTCCACAGATCAATAGCTGATATACCCCAAAGATGTTGTAATAAGTTATAATATGTCCAAACTAGTGATAATACATTTTGATTTCTTAGTCCCATATGATCCCAACTTACCTTTGTTATGCTTGGAATTTGCATGACATCACACACCGTGTATGTTACTAAAATCATGCAGGAAAAAATAACTTACATGTGAAAGGTGCACCTTGGCACTGAACTTTTTTTTTTTTTTGACTTAAAAATATATGGTGTTAAACTGAGTATCTACATACCGTATATAGATAAAAATCTCTTTCCTTTTATCATGGCTATAAATTACTGAGCCATATTTAATGAAAAAACATCTGGCTTAACTTTCTGAATTTAAATCAACTTTAAAGATCTGCAATTCTGTGTGATAAGAATGTAGCCCAATGCTGCATCCAAAAGCAGGTGGCTGAAGTTACAAAGGAATTATGTGGAAAGGATAAATTTGATGTAAAAGAAAGACCACATGTGTTATCTTTTTCCAAAATCCTATCACCATTTGTAAAAAGCCATTGAGCAAGCCAATTAGTAAATAATAAAGTATCTATTTTGAAAGTATGTATGTTATAATGATAAAATGAAAAGTGCATAAAATAAAAAGATATATAGCTACTTAGAAAGTCTACCTAGTAACCCTCGTTGTTTCTGTAACTACATGTGCAAATAATTAATTTAAAATGATTCAGAGAAGAATTAATACAGATTGTGAATCCTGGATTTGTGATTTTAATAGTGATGATAGAGACAAGAAAGTTACTTAGAAAGCACGTACACCCACATTGACTTTGTACGAGGTAATTACTGTAGACTTGTCCTTTCTAATTCCTATACAGATAGAAAATCAAAACCTGACCAGTATTTGCAAACAGAGAGGTGCATGTCCACTTTGAGAAATGCACATGTGGGACTAAAGATTCCACTGGATGGATCAGAACACCTTTTCAATTCTTTTCTTTATATTTCAGATACATACATCTTGATTTATGTCTAAGAAATAGAGAGGGGAGCTTTAAACTTGGTATTTTTTTTATCATATTTATGACCCTTTAAAAGGCTATTTTTGATGTTAGAAAAGAAAGACAAAACAAAAAAAGAAAATTGCTTTGATGTAAGAAAATCCTTTGTTTGACATGCCATATCTGTGCTAATAAGTGCCAAAAAGTTTGGAAAATGGTGAGAAAGATGACTTTTATTGTGTACTGATATTATGCCAGGAATTGTAAGACAATAACTAATTTTTTTCCCCTTTCTAAAACTCTTTTGTAAAAATTTGAATCTTGAAGCAACACAATGTTAATAAAAATGTCCTATATTCACATAAAGCTTTTATAATTTACTAAGCAGTCTTCTTACCTAGGGAGAAGGAAACCTACATTTACTGTATGCTGACTATGTGCAAAAGAAAGTTACTCCTTATGATATATTTAAGAGATGGATATTATCTCTTCCATGTTTCAGATGAGAAAACAAAGATATTAGAAAATGTGAGTGGATTGTCCAAAGTCACATCCAGAAAGTGTTGAAGCTGAGTTTCCAATTCAGACCTCATTCTGCTGGACAGCCTCTCTTCTGCGTGGGCTGTCTCTAAGCCATGAGGTAGCGATTAAGATACCCAACATCTGCAACTTATAAAAAGGCAACACTGCAGGGTTTTGTTGTCCAAGTCTCTGTGTTTGGCATCAAAAGCACCCAAGAACCTTGATTCACTCCATTCTATGTGTGCCTACAGCAAAGGAGTTCATACAAATTACAATTTTGATTTTTAAGAAGGAAATGCCCCTTATTTTCAATTATTTTGCAGATGGGATTCCTGTCTCTTTGGGTAATGACACCGACTCATAGTAAAGTTATTCCAAAGAGTTAAAAGCACACAATAGTGGAAACAATCATAGAGTTGGCCCAAAAGTAAAAAACTCATAATAAGGAGAAATAAATGACCAGTCTATCACTAAAATATCAAAGAATTTGAGAAAAAGGGAATTCACTGACTTCCTTTTAAAGTAACAACTGAAAACTAACGAGTCTACAAAAATAAAGGACGAGGCTTTCATAGTTCAGGAATCGTGCACCCATCTTGGTGGCGAATTCTTTTACAAACTCACACTGCAGCTCATAGACCCCCAAATGTTAATTAGAATGAGCTTTGAGATGACTAACCACTTGCTGGACCACTATCCATACTGTATGTAATTTTGCATAATTCAAAGATTATTTCCCGTACAAAAATTCAAGAAAAGGAAAAATATCTCCTTTGATAAGAATATACCACTAATATGTGACATGGAGAAATCCTGCCACAGACCATGCCTATTTGTTCCTGGAAGGCACTTCATTTTCCCAGTTAGTAATGTTGGTTCCTTTCTCTTTATCCATTTGGCTTTCCCTCTTGTGGATGTTTCCAGGAAGCAAACTGAATGTGATTTTAAAAGCATCCCCTTTCCCTGACTTTAACCTCAAGGCACACAGACTACAACATAAAACTCAAGTTCACATAAGTACTTAAATGTTGTCTGCTCTGCCAAGTACACACCACATTTTGAAAGAAACAACTGGTACATTTTTTCATAGCTCATATGTTTGATGAACCATGCTTCAACTGAAAAAGATGGAGTGGGATGAAATGATGAAACACAGGAACCACAGAGGCTGAAAAGTGACCTAGAAATCTTAATTTTAGCAATCATAGCTGTGGCTGAATTCAAGTTTACAGCAGCAGGGGTGAAATTATAGTACAAATTACCATGCTAGGCCAGAGAAATTATTCTCTTCTGCATGGTTATTAAGTGATAGATAAATAAATAACACTGTAGGACTGATTGACAAAATATAAGTGACCTAAAAGCTAAAAGGGGCACCATGCAAATAGTACTGTGTAATCACCAGGCATTTGAAAACTGAAATGAGATTTGTCACAGTAGAGAAATCTTAAAATGGTATCTGCTCGAGCCATTGCTAAATTCATTCATAGAAGTCCTTAATCCCAAGGAATTTGCAACTCAAATGGTATATATATTGGTGTTTATTTTCATTTTTGAAGAAGACCACCCATGGTGAGTGGAGCCGTGTGCTAGAATTGTTTTCCAAATACTGTATTTCAGCAATTTTAAGAGGCTGTTTTCTCCCCACGTGTTAGCATCTCTGATATCTGCAATATGTAAGTGTATCAAATCAACACAGTGTACACTTTAAATTTACACAATGTTGTATGTCCAATGATTTCTTAGATTTGAAGAAATACGGTAGTAATGACAATGTATATGAGTTCTTCTATCTCTTCTCTCTTGCTGGTTAAAAGTATGGGTAAACCAGTTAGCATTAAAGGTAAAATTTACTGTCATCCAAGACAGTGCATCCATGTGTTGCACATGACATATAGTCTCCACGAGCTTGGTTAGCTGACAGACCGCCCTGGCCACAATCTTGGGATGCAATGACATGACAAACTGTGTGGGAAATGGAAGCAATGTTCACTTTTTAAAATGCCACTCCCGTGGGCTGTGAGGATAACAACTTGAAAAAGCACCCAGTTGGTGCTGTTGAACAATTTATGTTTCCTTTTAAAATTTGCCAAATCTCAATATTGTCCAATAACACTAAATCTTCTTCATAGACAATATAGTGTCTGAATTTAACCGGCGTATCTTTGATTTAGCTTATTGATAAACAAGTGTCTATGTATTTGGAAGATATAATATCTCCTCCTATCTCTGTTCTCTCAAAGCTAAAGTCAGATAGGGACACAAGACAGACCCATATGTACTCAAAATTGTACAACATTTACAAAAGTACAATAAGAAGCAATAGATGAAAGATTAGTCCTCTAGGCTATAGAATAGGCACATTCAATGAGGCAATGCTTCTGTAATGGATTTCTCTGCTAGCTAAAAACTTCACTTCTGGTGACAGTGTTGAGGCTTATGTCTTATGGTTTTGTCATTCCAGAATCAAGAGCAGGAGAAAATAGTTCAATAATTTGTCAAAATGGAGAGGTTCCAACAGGTCAAAATTTGGTACCACTTGTACCAACTATAATAAAATACTAATTGGGGATTTTAAAAACCCCAAAATATCTGAAAGACAAGGCGTGGTATAAAATCATATTTGTTGAATCTTCTTCGTTACCTACAGAATATAAATTGTCTTCCATAATCTAGTCTACTTTTCCCTTCTCTGTTCTCCAAAGACAAGCACACTTTACAGATGAGGATATGTACATTTGGACTGAAGGATATGCCCAAGATCACGCAGAGGCAGCTGAAGAGGAGAGTGAGGATAAAGGCAGGACTGCTGACACTGGGCCCAGCACTTTCAATTGTGATATCAATTTGGGATCTGGAAATGCATGTCAGTTTTGTCCACAGGCAAAAACGTGGAATATTTGAGCAATTTGTGCGTTCCTTCTCTTTGTGCTGCTTCTTGTATAATCAAGAATAGATTTTAATAATTTATAACTTTCAGCCTCACTTTAAATCCCTTTTATCATTTTCCATTATTTACCCACAAATTGTCTTCTCAATAAAATGTTTAAATGCATTTTCTTGAGAAATTAGAGCTCATTATTCGCGTCAATTTCTGCTCCTCTCCAAGAAAATGTTCGATTTGCTACTGGGAATGACACTACTTCCTGCAAGTTCAGGAAACCCATAATGAGGTCTTGAGAATGCTTCAGAGGACAGCCCTAGAGCAGCCTCTTGCCTCTCATGGTGTATGTGTCTGATATTTGACACACAGTCTAGGCTGGGCACCATTTTGGGTTTGGAATATTATACTTAACTTGCTTATTTAATGTGAGAATCTAGACTTAGAAAAAAATTAGTTTTGAATCTGATGTTGAGAGCAAGTCTTAGGAGAAATTAGAAACTAGTTGAAGATTGCCTTGGGTTCTACCTGCTTCTACTTCTGTTTTGAGCTCCCTTCCTCTTTGCTTTTTGGTAACCCCACTCCTCTCAAACGCCTTCATTCTTTCTGTGAGGAATCCAGTCTCCTACTGAAGTGACCAGGGTCTCCCCCCATATCAAGGTTTAGAAATCCTTTGCCTTGTTCTCTCAAGAGTTCTGATTTCCTACTAGCTAGTTGGTAAAATCATCAGTTCATCAGTGATAATGGTATAACATCTACTAACAGACATACTTTTCTATAATTTAGCTAACCAGAGTCTACCTGTCGCATTTTATGTTTGAGTCCACAGAACTGGTACTTAGAGAACTGTTGATTTGTGTCAAGTGCAAGCAGCTTCCCTGAAGATGATGCCCTAGGACCAGGCCATTTGCCTTAAGACATGGCTTTAATGTAGAAACGTCATAGTATGTTGTAAGTCTGAAAGCACGATGACAGTGGGCCATGGAACATACTGGAATCCTCTATCCCACCGTGTAAGCAGCTGAATGACCGTGAGACTGGCAAGTAAGAGAAAGGAAGGATATTGTTATAGAAGAATCACAATAATTCTAATTGTACCAGACTCAGTTCATAGGTTTCAGTAGCTCTATTTTCTATACTTCCCAAACATTTTCTTTTCAAATATTTGGTTTCACAATCTCTACAAGCACATAAATGTCCCAGAAAATAGAAAATTTCTAGCCTCCATCTACCAGTTCAAGACTGGCTCTTACGTCTGAGTTTATTTATTTGTTTACGTATGTATCAAAGATTTAAAAAGGAACATAAATAGCACTAAAATCTTACAACAAATGTTGAGTAAGCTCGGTCTCACCCTTCCCCAATCTCAAATTCTACTCCCTAGAAGCATGATTCTAATAGTGTTTCTATTTCATAATCTATTTCTTTTAGACATTACTATTGACTTCTTGTTTTAGGAGAAGAGGGAAAAAATCCTCTCTCTGTCTAATTACCTATCTTCTTCGTCTAAAAATCACTTCACTATTTTTGGTTGAAACATGGTTAAAGATTTAGTGTATTTGGACCATGAAGCATTCTTTCCTGTTGAGTCAAATAGTGTCCTACCTTCTGTTCTTGTATTATTACTCTTTTTCGTGGTCCTTTTGGCTGTCTCTCTCACTACGGTTCTTTCTCACCTTCCTTTTCCTCTTCCTCCTCCTTCTTCTTACCCTGCCGGGGTTTGCAACCACTTTGTTTTTTATTTTCCTAGTTTTCTATATATCTATTGGAATTATTTCCCAATATATCTGTTAAATGACTATTTATAATTTTCTCTGAATATTCATTTTATCGGCTTTTTTTTTCATTTGATGAATTAATATTCTTTTTTTCCTACTCCAATATCATTGAGTGTACTTGAAGTTTTCTTATGCTCCCCGAATTGTCTATGTTTCTTGAGTCCCTTTATAGTGTTTGTTTGTTTTGGTCTCTGTCTTTTCTGTTGGAGCCTTTCCTATAATCTGTGATGATCTTGGCTGCCATTCATATTAAAGAATAGGCCCTAAAAGGATAACTAGAAAAGCCTATTTACATGGACAGAGCTTGTTATCAGTGAGATGTGCTTTAGAGTGATAAAAACGTAAGCTAGCATTTTCATGGAGGCACGTAAATGTCAAATTCCGTGGGTCTACTCTGGGGCAATTCAGTTTCTCCAAAGAAGAATCTTTGCTACCAATTATGAAAACCCCAACCACCACAAGACTGGATGTCCCCAAATCTAGTATCTCCCTAGATCAATTTTTCCAGAACATAAAGTTATGTTCTGCTGCAGTGTTTAGGGCATGTGTGTTACTGGCTCTGTGGAGCAAGAGAGGGCATCTGGGTATCTAACCATTCCTTACAAAGATATCCAGTCAGTCCCTCTAGATTCAGCCTTGATTCTTCCACCACTTTCTAGTTCACCTGGTTCTTCTCATGCCCGAGCCTTTCTGTGACTCTGTGGGGTGGACTGCCCTATATTTTTCCTCTGCAGAAATGTAGGGTTTCACGTAGTTTGTTCTGCTATGTCAATTACTAATCTTCAGTATCTTCTCAAAATTTGTTGATATCTCTTAACGGCTCTTGTCTCCAGATCCATGCTCTCTATCCTTGAGAGTTTATTCTTTTTAAAAAAATTCTATACTTATTGTTT
This sequence comes from Ceratotherium simum simum, assembly GCF_057802395.1. Lineage (NCBI taxonomy): Eukaryota > Metazoa > Chordata > Mammalia > Perissodactyla > Rhinocerotidae > Ceratotherium > Ceratotherium simum. Next base: position 12,102,545 of record NC_141937.1, on the reverse strand, counting down.
TGGTGGAGTTCCATGAAAGAATATATATGAAGACATGAGCTCAATTGGCCATTTTTTTACTGGTAATCCTAGCATGTATTTTTAATGGCCAAGAGAGGCTCAAGTCATATCTATTTATGGCATGATCTTATAGTAACGTGATCATGATAGTAACTTGTGTGATAGTAGGAAACTGATAACTTACAGTATTATAATAATGTCAAATTATGCATGATACTGTACTATAAGTTTAAGATGTTTTCTGATTTTTATATTTATAATATATTGGACTAAAGTAGCAACTAGAGATTTTTAGTGATTCAACTTTGAAATAAAATTTTTTCGTTACTCATATTTTAGATTTTGGAATAATTTTAATTTAAGGATACTCTAAAATCACAAGGCAATCTATTTAAAAGAAAAAAAATATGTTGCTAGTTACAAGTACTAATTAATATGAATGACAACTATTTCCAATACTGTGAAACTAAAAAAATAATACAGAAATAAACAAGGAATGGGTAATAAATAAAATTTATTTATAAATAAAGGAAGTAAAGGAGGATTTTGTGGAAAATATAATATTCCTATTGACATTGATAATCAATTTCAAATTTTGGATTTGTCAAAGCAGTCTCATCGTTCTCACATTGATTTTATAAATAAAAACTTATAAATTTGAACTTAAAAATAAATAAAAAAGCACTTTAATCTGTTTTATGAGTGTCTACATGAACATTGTGATTAGAAAAAATTCTTTCTCAGTCAACAAAAAAAAAAAAAAAAGAGAGAAAAAGGAAAAAAACATTTGAGAACTACATGATGATCTCTAAATTCCATTCTAGCCCTACAATTTTATCATTGTAAGTCTCTTCAATTACTGTGTTTTACCTCGTCTGTAAAATTGCAATAATAATACCTACTCATAGAATTATAAGTATCAAATTAGGTACTGTATGAAGAACTATAAATTCCTTTAGATATGTAATTTATTGCTACTAATCAAATCTGTGGAAATGATAAGAAAAGTAAAAAGTCCATGACATTATCATACAACTTGCAATTTTCTCCTCCTTCTACTTACACTTATATACAGTTGTCCCTATATATCTTCTTGTAGTTTTTAATCCTAGCCCAAATAGTAGTGTAGCTCTAGTCACATGATCAAATCATGTTTGCTGTCAAAAGCTGCCTCCCATAGAAGCTCATGAGATATAATTTTCAGCTGTTAAATTTCTAACAGTAGCACCATTCCTTTGCCAGAAGATTTCAGAGAAAGCTGAACCCAGAAGCTGGAAGTTTTCTGTGGTTTCAGCTGAGCTCTTTCACATCATATACCTAGGGGGATGCTAAGAATATAGTCATGGGCAAAATGCTTATGAAATACACATTCCAGTTTCTCCTCTAGTTTTTCAACTAATATTTATAAGCTCAAACTCCCCTTACAAGAGTATAGGGATCAGAGGTATTCATTCAGTGAGTTTTTATGGACATTCATGAATCTTCCAGAATTTCTGAGCCTATATAAACTTATTTCATATTTTCTTTGTTAGTTTCTTACACAAAGAAAAATGGTGACAGAACTTCTCCTTTTGGTCCATGAGAGTCTAAAGATGGTTTGGTAGAGGAAGAAGAACCGGTAGGGACCATCTTAACCTCACTTCTTGAAGTCTATTAAAATCTCATACAAATATATGTGAGTTATTGTCTTTCCACTATAAATACATGCCCTATATAACAAGAAAAATAACCAAGCCCAGTGTCAAAAGAATCTAAAACCTGCTATCCAGTTTTGAGAAAGTGACCCATACTAGTGGGTCTGTACTAGTGACAGTAGACGCTCAAATTAAGGAGCAGCTCCATCAGAGTAACATTTCACCTGGCTCTGTTTCTAACCTAACACCATTTTGCTCTTCCTACTCTCCCTGGGTTTTGGGGTGTGTTTACTCTGTGATGTCTAATGACAGGCAGATTGGGTCTTTCCTTAATTGCTGATGACACGTCAAGTAAGAGAAATAAATGAGCAATCTTCACTGGACTGTAACACTTAGGAGCTCGTGAAACGATCTGTTTATAATGGAAATATATAAAATGAAGACAGTAACTGTGGCTGGCATTTCTTTAAAAGACAATGAAATTTCTGACTACTGTGAGCTGCCTTCTTTTCAGAAAAATAGATAGGAGAAATCCCAGCACCAGTGACATATGTCACTGAAGAAGAATACGATGCTCCATGAGTAGCCTCTTAACGTCTGCTATAGATGACAAGTACGCATCGGCTTCAGAAGCCCAATATTATTTTAAAGACATTCCTGAAAAGCTTTTCATTATTGAGCCCAGAACAGAAAAGAGGAGATTCTGATAAGCAGTCTGATATTTAGAAAAAACATCTGCTCTTTGTACACAAAATCAAATCATCAACAACCATGAAGAGGTCTTAGCTCTGCTATGCAATTCTATAAACTCTATTTCATCTGACACAGTAGTTGAGGAAGGACACTCAGGTTAATATCAATTTACTGTATCACAATGTTTAATTAAATAGATTATTAAAAGGTACTCAAAACTACACTAGAAGTTTTATTTTGCAGTTTGTTTTTTGGTTTTGTGATTCGAAATACACTGGGTTCCTTCAGTGCTTATTATGGGTATCATTATGATATACAGAAGTGTGTGAAGGTACCCATCACTAGGATTAGATCACCTTAATTTTAGAAAATTATATAACACTCATGTATAGTATTTCTCACCACAGGAAATCACTAGAAAAATGAGTGGGTTTCAGTTAATATACTTTTAAGCTCCTTGAAAGTGAGTCTCAGTCTTAGTTGGTGGACAAAGGGACACATAGTCTCTACTCAAAGTTTGAACCCCATTTAAAACTCATCTGAAAATTGATCACATGGCCTCTATTGTCATAATGGATGCCCTGTTAACTCAGAATACACTGCTTTCCAGTTTGGATAACTCTAATTATTCAAAGTATATTCTTACTACTAAGAGGTTTTATTACAAGGCTTATGAATATATGTCCTTCCTTTCTTTCTCCCTTTCTTCTATCCTAACCTTCTCTATCCAAATATAATTTGAAGTGGTTTTTAAAAAACAACCAGTGGAAGTTAGGTGACTAAATAAGGATGAGAAGAAAACAGAGGGATGGAAATTAAGATTAAGCCTATGGTCAAGTTAGTAAGAAAAAAGCAGGGCATATAAGGTCGTGTCCACTTACTACAGGGAGGCTGCAATTGGGCTCTGAGCTTCTGTGTTTCTGAAACTCACAGGAAAATATGATCAAGTCCTCAATTCATAGAATGCATTGGATAAATAAACCATTTTCTGAGAAAAAGTGTAATTATTTAGGTACTGAGATCTGAGAAATTTCACCCATAAACATCACGCTAAAGCATCTAATATAGCAAGCTTAAATTAAATGGCAGGGGAGCAATACTGGTTGCTACACCATCATGAATGTCACCAACCGTGACCCGGAATCTTAACGACTGCCTTTTCCCTTCTCTTTGTGCCTGCAGTTCCAGTAGAATGGACTGAACTCAATAAATGCCACTGAGTAACTGGTCAGTTGCCAGGTCCCAATTCTACACTGAGCTCCAACTCAAATATAATTAGTGATTAAGAGGGTCGGACAAGTACACTTGGTTTTTATGCTCACTAGAAAAGCTGTTGCTAGGCAGCTAGCTTTTAGATTATAAACTTTATTAGGACACTAAAATAAAAACATTGGTGACTTCCAGACAAATGAATTTGTGGGGCTTACTGGTAGATTTTAAGAAATAGAGTGGCATCCCAATTACTCTCTATGAGTTGTTAGAAGGGGCAGATCAGGTGGCTATTTGTCTTGGGTTTTACAGTCATGAAAATCTTCAGATTTAGAATTGTTGGAGTATCTTGAAAGGAGGTTATAAATATAATCGTTACATTTGTGTGTATTTGTTAAAAGTATTAACTAATTAAATACAGACATTTAAAATATATCACAATTTTTGAGAATCCTTTGGCTCTTTTTCATTTTTCACTGTTTTATAAGCTTCAAGGAAATAGGTTGGACTTTTCTTAACTACTGAGAGGGCTTAGATAACTGCAAAGATTTAAAACTACATGATTTTTCCCAGCAGCATGAGTAGGATTATAGCTACAAGTAATAAGCTAGTCATAAATAAACTGACCTGACTTGGAACGGGAATGTTCATATCAGTCCAGAGAATGTTGTATAATGGATCTAGCAGTGAGGAGGATTGTCGTTGTTAGTGTCATCGAGTTGATTCTACTCCTAGGAGTACAGACCCTAGGACCCTAGACCTCTAGAGACCCTGTGTCCAGCAGATCTGAACCCTGCCTGGTCTTTTTGTGCCATCCTCTCAACTTCCTGGTGTTGTGTCAACACCGCTCCACTGCTATTCATAGGGTTTTCATGGCCAATTATTTTGGAAGTGGGTGGCCAGGTCCTTCTTCCCAGTCTGTCTTAGTCTGGAAGCTCTGCTGAAACCTGTCCACCATGGGTGACCCTGCTGCTATTTGAAATCCTAGTGGCATAGCTTCCAGCATCACAGCAACATGCAGCTGCCACAGTATGATGACCAACAGATGGGTAGGGTGGTTCCCTGACTGGGAAACGAAACTAGGCTGTGGTGGCGAGAGCACACAATTTTAACCACTAGACCACCAAGGCTGGCTAATGATGCAGTAGTCAGCCTCAAAATGGTCCCTAATGATCCCTGTAGTCCCCCTCGAACATTACCAGGGTTGATCTGTATGACAAATATTATATGGATGAGGTAATGTAGTAATGGTATATCACTTCTGAGAATAGGTTACAAAAGAAAGATCTTCTCCCTTGGGGTCTCTCTTTCTCTCTCTTGCTCCTTCTCTCTCTCTCATCACTGACTCTGGGGGAAGCAAACTAACATATTGCGAGCAGTACTATGGGTAGTCCCACATGATGAGAGGCCCTCTCTCTAACAGCCTGTAATGAACTGTGGTCTGCCAACAACAACATGGATAAGTTTGAAATCAGATTTTTCAACTTCAGTCGAGTTGTGGATGGCTGCAGTCTCATGAGAGATCCTGAGTCAGAATGACCCAGCTAAGCTGGAACAACCACTAAAACACCTATACAAGAAGATATGGTAAAAAGCACAATAGATAAATTAAAAAGTTATGCTAAAAAATGTTCAAAATAAACAGAAAAAGTTAGGAAAGGGGAAAAAGGGCAACAAAAAACATGAAGAACAAGCATAAAACAAATAATAAAATGTTACAATTAAATCTAAACATATAGATATTTATATTAAATGTGAATGGTCTAAAATCACTAAAATACAAATTGTCAAAGTGGATAAAAACAATGACGCAGCTATATGTTGCTCACAAGAAATTTCTTTGGAATATAAGGATATAGGTAGGTAAAAAGTAAAAGGATGGGAAAATATATACCATGAAAACACTAATCAAAAGGAAAGTTGAGGAGTCACATTAATATCAGACAAAGTAGACTTCAGAGCAAAGAAAATTACCAGAGACAGGGAGGGACATCACATCATAATAAAGTATTAATTTACCAGGAAGACATAACAATCCTTCACATGTATACACCTAAAAACAGAGCTCAGAAAACACTGAGCAAAAAAATGACAGAATTAAAAGAAGAAACAGACAAATCCACAATTATAGTTAGAGACTTTAATATTCCTCTCACAGTAATCTATAGAAGTGGAAGACATAAAATCAGCAAGCATACAGAAAAAATGAACATCATCATTGACCAATGGGATCTAACTGACATTTATAGAATATTCCACCCAACAAGAGCAGAATATACATTTTTCTCCAGTGCACTTGGAACATTCACCAAGATAGACCTTATCCTAGGAGGGAAAAACATTTTAACACATGTAACAATTAAAAGCATAAAAGTAGGTTATCAGACCGTAATGAAAATAAACTAGAAATCAATAGCAAAAAGATAACAGGAAAATCTCTAAACACTTGCAAATTAAAAACATACTTCTAAATAATTCATAGGTCAAATAGGAAGTCAGTGGAAATTAGAAAATATTTTGGATGAAAGAATATAAAAAGACAACATGTCAAAATTTGTGTGATGAGGCTAAAGCAGTGCATAGAGAGAAATTCATAGCATTAAATGCTTATATTAGAAAAGAAAAAAGTCTTAAATCAATAATCTAAATTTTCACTTTAAGAAATTGTAAAAATAAGAGCAAATAAACCCAAAGCAAGTGAGAGGAAAGAAATAATAAAGATTAGAATAGAAATTGATGAAATAGAAACATAAAACCAATACAGAAATTAATGAAAATAAAAATTGGTTCTTTGAAAAGATTATTAAAATTGATAAAATCTAGCAATCCTGACAAAGCATAACAGAGAGAAGACACAAATTACCAAAATCAGGAATGAAAGAAAGGATATCACTACACTTGGCAGCCATTAAAATGATAATAAGAGAATACCACAAGCAAATCTGTTCACATAAAGTCACGAATTTAGTGAAATGAACCAATTCCTTGAAAACCACTGACTACTAAACCTCATCTAAGTTGAAAGAGATAACCTGTATAGTGTTATAACTATTAAAGAAATTGAGTTCATAGTTGAAAAAACTTCTAAAAAAGCAACTTCCAGATCTAGATGGTTTTACTGGTTAACTCTGTCAATGAATTAACAAAGAAATAAAACCAATTCTGCATAATCTTTTCAAGAAACTGGAAGAGGAAATATTTAATAATTCATTTCATGAGGACAGCATTACCCTGATAACAAATCAGTCAAAGTCATTACAAGAAAAAAAATTACAGACTAATATCTTCATGGACATAGACACAAAAATTTTTAACAAAATTTTAGTTGAGTTCAGCAGCATATAAAAAAATTATACAGCACAAGTAAATGGGTTTCATCATATGGATGCAAGAGTGATTTGATATTTGAAAATCAATCAGTGTCATCCACCATATTAGCAGCCTAAAGAAACAAAACCTCATGAACATATCAACTGTTGTGGTAAAAGTATTTGACAAAATTCAACATCAATTCATGATTAAAAAAAAAAATTAGCAAATCAGGAATAGAATTTCCTCAACCTGATAATGAGCATTTCCTGAAACCCACAGCTAACATCACATTTACTGGTGAAAGACTGAATATTTTCTTCCTAAAGTCAGGAGTAAGGCAAGGGTGTACACTCTCACAACTTCTGGTAAAAATCATAATTAAAGTCCAAGCCAGTACAATAAAGCAAGAACAAGAAGTAAAAAACATTGAGACTTTGAAAGCAATAAATAAAACTGTCCCTATTTGCAGACAATGTGATTGTCTACATAGAAGAAACTCCTACAATTAAGTTTAGTAAAGACACAAGCTACAAGGCCAACACAAAAATCAATGATATCTCTATATAGTAGCAATGAACAATTGGAAACCAATATTTTAAAATGTATTTACCATAGTTCCCAAACAAATGAAAGACTGTGGTGTATAAATTTAAGAAAACTTGTACAGGCTCTTTATGCTGAAAACACGACGCTTGTGAAAGCAATCAGAAAGACCTAAATAAATGAAGAAACATAACCTTTTTGGGGATTACAAGACTCAACATGGTAAAGATGTTCATTCTTCCCAAATTGATCCGCAGGAATTTTTGTAATGTAGAAAAGTTGATTCTAAAATTTATGTGTAAAATGAAGGAACTAGAGTAACCAAAGCAATTTTGAAAAAGGAGAATAAAATTGGAGGAATCAGATTACTCTTTTAAGACTTAACGATAAAGCTAAGTGAATAAGACACTGGGATTTCGGCAAAGGGATAGACCCATAGACCAATAGTTTAGATATAGATCCGTGCTAATATGGCCAATTGATTTTTGACAAAAGTGCAAATGTTATTCAATGGAGAAAGATAGCCTTTTCAACAAATTAAATTGGAAATCAAAATTGGTATGCAAATTAGTATGCAAAACAATGAACCTCCATTTAAACTTTACACTTCAAAGAGAATTTTGAGTGTGATGGAACTATTCTGTATCCTGACAGTGTGGTGAAACTATGCCTGTGTTAAAAATACACAGAACTGTACACTCAAGAGAAAGTTTTACTGTAACTTAATTTTTAAAATAAAGAAAAAGCTACAATAAAGAGTAAAAGAACATATTTCTTAAAAAGAAATAGACATATGTGTCAAATAATAAAGTGTAATGGTATTCAGAAACATTTAAAATAAATCCTGATTGAAAATTGGAGAATTTGAGACATTTGAGTCACTTCAGCAAGTAAACACAGTTGAATCCCAGTTCTTATTTTGAACTTACCTGAAGCTCTGGACATTCCCAGTGTCCTTCCTCCCGGCAGGCGGGCAGTGACAGGCTGAGTGGTACCTTTGACAGAATGGAGTCAGGTCTTAAGCAAAGCCAGGCATGCACCTGACAAGGCAGCTGATGTGAAGGAGACAGGCTGCCTGCCCGGGGAGGGTTGCCTCTGCAGGGTACCACCAACCACAGTGGAGGTATGATGCTCTCAGCTTTGTGTGGAGGCAGATCTGCTCCAAATCAACAGGCTTATGGTCATTCACTGTAAAATTAGGGAGCACCTGTGGAAAATGTCCCACTTACCTAATCTACTGATGAAGAAAAGGTGGAAGAGATCTAACAGCCTAAAGCTTTTATGTAGGACATATACATTTTTAAAATAGCTAATAAAGTAAGAACAAGTTTAGACTAAATTATTAAGTGAAAAAAAAGATTTAAAATAGCATGGTTAGCAGGATCTCATTTAGTAAAAAACAAAAAACAAAAGAAACATTTTTATATAAAGTATGTAATTTGGAGACACACCTTTGTGTATAAAATATACGCTATGCAGCCATTAAAACACGAAAGACAGCTCTTTAGCTATTGGCATGGTTTGCCTAAGAGCTGTATATTGCCTGAAGAGCTGTTTTTGTGTTTTTTTCCTGAGGAAGATTCACCCTGAGCTAACATCTGTTGCCAATCTTCCTCTATTTTGCATGTGAGTCACTGCCACAGCATGGCTAACGAATGGTATATGTCTGTGCCCAGGATTTGAACCCATGAACCCGGGCCACTGAAACGGAGTACACCGAACTTAACCACTACACCACAGGGCCAGCCCCAAGAGCTGTTGTTTTGAATGAATCAATTTCTATTAAAATAATATTGTGTGAATTTGTATATAATATATGTAGTAATATAGAGATATAGATGATATATAGATGTGTGTGTGTGTAAGCATAGGAAAAACAAGACTGCTAATGGGATTATTTCAAAGGTGGGCATTCTTGTAGGGGACAAGCAAAGGGGGACAGGGAGGCCTTTTAATTTTTATAGTTTAAGAAAATGTTTCCCATCCCAAATCTAAACATGCCCACTTACCATTTCTTTTTATATGGAAGAAAAGACAAAATAATGCACATCAAATGTGAACATTGATTCTCTTAGTCTGATAAAATGAGATGTAAGCTTTATCTTCTTTGTGCTTTTCTGTGTTACCAAAATTTCTATGGTAAATAAGTATAACTTTTTAAAACATTATTAAAATTACCATTGAATAGAACAAAACCGTATTTATGCCATAATACCTCTACTACAGAACACCTCCACTAATATTAAGAATTAAGATTATGTTGTAAGTTCCACCCTACATGTATTCTCATCCCAAACTTCTTTTCATTAAACAAGCCACATCTTCTAGGTGGTGCAGTGGTTAAGTGCGCATGCTCCCCTTCGGTGGCCCGGGGTTCACAGGTACAGATCCCAGGCACGCACTGATGCACTGCTTATCAAGCCATGCTGTGGCGGCATCCCATATAAAGTGGAGGAAGATGGGCACAGATGTTAGCCTAGGGCCAATCTTCCTCAGCAAAAAAAAAAGGGGAGGATTGGCATCGGATGTTAGCTCAGGGCTGATCTTCCTCACCAAAAATAAAAGGGGGCACATGTGGATTTCTTGCTCATGGTACATGGTTGTGCTACCTGCTCATCAACAGTTGCCTGGGACTCTGCTGTAACTTATCTTCACTCAGGAACCCAGGCTGAGGTAGGCTGCATCTCTATGCTTCTACATTTGCTGGGAAAATGGAGCATGATGAATCACATCTTCCAAAAAGGACGTGAGTCACTTCCTCTCATTTCATAAGCCAAAGGAAGTCATACTTAACCACAAAAGGGTGGAAAAATCAAATCCTGCCATTTGTTTTGAAGGAGAAAATTCAAAAACATTTGATGAACAGAACTAATGACAACCATAGAGTCATAGGATAAACAACTGACATCAGTAATTGTCCAATGGATTTAGCCCATTAAACTTTCAGTTTTCATGAAACAAATTTGTTTTAAGTTGCACAGTAAAAAATTTTACCATTTTTCTAGTGCCTCAAAATTGTTGTTCTTAAAAAAGGAATTTGACAGATATTATTTCATTTTTCTCTAAAGAAAAAAAAAACTTTAAGCCAATTGTCCATTTTCAGATGTCATCCACTACCAAATAAAGGTAGAAAAATACTAGAAAAAAAAGATTTTCATTAGGCTTAACCAAAGTACTGCCATTAGCAAGATTTTTTTGAGTATTTTTATTTATCTGGGTTATTTATCTAGCTGTATTTATTCACTTTACCAATGTATTTTTGAATGTCTTACTAAGAGCTGCAGATTTGTCAAGCACAGACTACTCAACATAAACCCTTTGAACTTTGTGATCAAAGCTAATATTTAAGCAACATCAGTAAATAGGGTGCAATCTAAATCTTCCTGGAAATGTGCATAAACTAGCTTCTGGGTTAATCTAGCATAGATTCCATGCCTGGGGAATATGTTTTAACACTGGAGCATAGCTCATTGAAGTCATCATTGGCACTTGCCTCAGGAACTTAAAATTCAGAGCCAATACTTATGAAAATGTGTGTGCTCACAGAAGTTAAGAAGCTATGGCTTTTGACCTTGAAAGTAAGTTTTATCTTTTCATAAAATATTGATGATAGGTCATTATGCATTCCTTCCTTCCTGCCCATCCCATTGCTTACCACCACTTTAGAATCTCCATTTCTATACATCGTCCTTGTGGTCATACCTGTTGTCTCTGGAGAAAAGGCCTCTGGTTTCAGATGTGAGGAAATTGTGTTTTGTAATCCCCAAGGACTTATCAAAGATCAGAGCTCTTCACTTACATCTAAGAAATAGACGTGCTTGCTGAATATTCACAAACATTAGAGCAACCGACTGCTCAAGAGGTTCATGTTCTCGATAGTTGATGCCATGGTGGTTTACAGCCAGTGTATTTTAGGTTTAATTAGACCATTCCTGAAAGTGTCCCATGGTCGAGTTTTGAAATCGATCATTAATACAGTAATTAAATACTAGCATTTTAGGGATAAATTTTCTTTAATAAAAGATCATCCATTGAATTAAAAAAAGATATAATGAGGAATAATGTGCATCTAATTATTAATGTACTATAGAAATTAGCTTTTATATTGCAATTTATATTGCAATTACCTTCTTTGTGTTATACAGCAGAACAATACAGAAGAAGAACTTTATTAATGCCTAATAGCATGGTAATTTAAAATATTCAGGTTTCTTTAATAAGGTAGTGTATGAAATGTTACTTAATTTGACAAGATTAATTATACAATTAATTTAAGACTGCTCTCAATTAAATTAGTAAAAATTCTTAAGCTTGCTGCTTTTGAAAAGAGCGCTGGAACCTAGCATGAAGTGAGATACCTATTAAACGCGATGTTAATTAGACTGAGATGGAATAATGCATGTTTTGTTAATATAAAGGGCATTGTCAGAGAGTTAGTAAAGAGGCATTATTTCGTTACTTTAACAATAATAATACTCCAGCCCTCTAAACAATGTAGATGGGTCTCCAACAATACTAGAAAATATAGGGGCTTGGGATGGTGCTCAGAAGTACTCAAGACAATGACAATAAATCTCCTGTCTTGGCAGTCTTTACTCTGCATATTTTGGAATTCTGTTCAGATAGAAGTATTGCCAAGGGGAGCTGATTGACTGTCAAAATACCTCCAAGGTGACATTATCTTGGAGAATGAATTCACCATGGTCCAGGGTCTAATCCTCGGCTTTTCAGGTCCAAAGACTTAAGCTTGTCAGAGTTCCAACATTACTTAGATCCAAGTCAACTGAGAGACACTAATTAAATTCATAATTCACTGAAGTATAATCACAGAATCCTTATTTATATATTGACAATAGAGAAATGTACCTTTTGGGGGACCAGAGGGCCCAATTCCTGTGTTTACAGTGAGCCCTTTCATGATATCAGAGTACCTGGAAAATCATTTTAGTGATGTAAAATTTTATTGTGTACAAAGTATGGAGTGTAAATCATCCATGCCAGTAGAGTCAAAAGCATCATTCCTATCCTACCACATAAAACATCTCTCTAGTGACTAGAATGTTCCTGTTGCTCAGATTAATTATATGTCTCTTTTTGCATTTCTAAACTCCTTCCCTCTCCATGGGGCTGGACTCTGTGCTAATTTTATGGCCGAAGAACAAAATGATGGGGGCTAAGGTGCAGATTATAGTGTTGGGCCATTCTCTGCAAGGCTAAGAAACTGAGAGAAAACCCATTGATCTGGGTACAATTAAGTCTTGTTCTGGGCTGAGAATCATTCTTAACACATCATGTAACTTTGCATGCTTGACATGGTAAGTGTTGTATTTCTTATTTAAAGCCTCATACTTCTGGGGGAACCAGGAACACCTAGCCTGTTGAACCCAATGGTTCCTTGCCCAGGGTCAGGGTCTCTCCTAGCTTATGTGGAGGGAGGAGAAACTCCTTCCTTTGGGATGATGCAGAACTGCATCAGGGCTACGGTTTGTGACCAGAGGATAGCCTGGATGCAGCCCCTGCTCCTCCTGAATTTCAGCTCTCCTGTTGCCCTAGGTAGGGGAGCCATTGAATAGTGCAAAGGCAGCAACAATACACGAAGACTCATTGGAGAGGAGTTGTGGCGGTAGATTACACATAGCAGTATTAAAAAGCGTTCTTCTAGAACCACTCATAAGAATAAGGGTAAGGTCTGTGGGTAAAACAAAAGAAGAAAAGAGAAAAAACAATTTTCCCACAAGAGTTTGAATGAATCACGTGACAGTCTTGGCTTCCAAATGCAGATTGATTCCAATTTATGAATAATAATCAGAATTTCAGGTGAAGACAACTATAGAGATAACTTTTCCTAAATTCATAATTTTCAGATGAGAAAAGAAAGTATCATACAGCTCAAGCTCCTACAATTAGTGGTCGAGTTGGAGCTCAAACCTAGGTCTTTTGACACTTGATCCAATGTATTTTATGTTATACCTTGTCATTAGGTAAATCCTATGAAGTTGCATACAGTATAATTAACTACAAATAGAAATTCTCCCAAATTGTAAAACCACTGACAAATGTTCTTTGAACTCATATAATGCATACTCTATGGGTAGTTTTCCCAAGGTGATGGTTATTATGGAAACTATAGCTTGCATTTGAGTGTTTACTAGGTGCCTGGTTTCATTCTAAAGACATATCACTTTCTTGTTGACTTCCCCTATAAATTGGGGGTTCCATCCCCTCCAAAACAGGTGATGGCTCTAAGGTACCTAAAGTAAGATTAAGGTTCTTAACATGTAATGGAAAGAGCATCGTGTTAGATTTTGCAATTTATATGTACTTAACTCTTCTACCCAGCCACTTCACAGATATTTAAAAGCGAACTGATTAAAATGCACCACACATATATTAAAATTGCCATCTTACAGAGAGTTCTTTCTGATTCCACCAGAGTGGAATGCTTAAGTAAAAACAATATAACCATCCTTAATTAGAATTAATAAAAAATAAAAAAGATCCTTTAAATGGAGTTGCTCAAATGGAGTTGCTCTGCTATCTCTATCTATCTATCTACCTACCTACCTACCTACCTACTTACCTATCTTCTATCTACAAATGTCTGTTGACCCTAATCAGTATTTTACAGGCACATACACACCCTTACACACACTCACTTCTGATCAAACCAGTCATGGTCTTCTCAAGTCTCCAGTGGGCAGTCCTTTCTGAGAATAATGGGTTACGTACAGGGACATTTAAGTATTTGGCAGCAACCTACCGAGCTATTGCTGCCTAGGGATGTTTAATGGGGTTAAACAGGAAGTGCCACGACGTTACACAAGTACAGAATTTGTTTGCAGGAAAGACTCTAAGCGGGAAGTTACTCCTTCACTGAAAGCGATGTAAAGAGTCTTCACATTGCCACAAGGTAGAGAAGGGCACTGCTTACCTAGGACAATGCAGCCCCCAAGGGAAGGAAGAATTAGTGTCTAATATCAGGCTTACTGTATATCCTTCATAATTTAATGTACATACTTATTGAGTGCATAATAGGGCTGTTACATTTATAATGGCTCTCTCTCCAGAAGCTTGGAAAATCCCCTAAATTTCAAACACCACTGAAAAATGTTCTGTTAGTTTATATAATATATAATCAATGGGTAGTTGTCGCAGGGCTATGATCATTATGGAAACAATAGCATGCATTTATTAAATGTTTACTGTGTGCCAGGCGTCATGCATTCTAAGCACTTTTCGTATATTTCATTTAAAACCCACAACCTTTTGTGGTAAGTACTACGATTACTCCCATTTCATAAAGGAGGAAATTCTACAGAGGTTAAGTAACTTGCCCAAGACTATACAACGAGGAAGTGGTGAAGCCAGTTTAAATTCAGATAGCCTAGCTCAGATCCTATACTCTTGACCACTACATAATGCTAGCCGAACGCCACCCACAGACCCATGCAAAGGACGCAAATTCCTTTAATATAGGGAAAGGAGATGAGAATCCACCTGTGCACAAATAGCTACAGAGAGCAAGGCATCCAGAGGCATAATCCCAGGTTCAGGGGCAAGCTCCTCTCACCTTAAGTCGCCACAAGAATCCCACAAGTGTAATGTTCCTGTCTGGTCCTTTAGGAAGCTCCAGTCCTCACACTATTTCTAGGATCTTCAAACCCTGCTGCCAACTGGCAACTCTTTTGGAGATTCTGGCCAACAGCTTGCCTGTTCACCAGGTACAATTAGCTGGTAACAAGCCCCGCATATTCCTGAGCTTAAACAAAGCTTGATTTCGCAGATGAAGGACCCTGGAGGTCTATTCTTGGATCCTACAACATTCGCATTGTTCAAAATTGGACCGCATCAAAATAACAAATAATCACATCCCACTCTTTCAAATTTGTCCCCAAATACTTAAAATGAAGAACGGTAAGTTTGGTAATATCGATACTTAGAAAATTTCCCTAACCATTTACATCTTGACCTATTATCAAGCCTTCTTCTAGGAATCAATCTCACAGATAGACTGTCAAAAATACAAAATGATTTATGAATAAGGTTATTCATTGTGGTATTATTTGTAATGGTAAAATAAAGGAAACAATGCAAATGCCCCTCGAAAAGGGACTGGTTCAATATTCTCTGGTTCAACCATAAAAAGGAATCCTATGCAGACGTAAAAATGAAGGATGAAAATCTCTATTACGTGAGTGTGGCACAAATCTCCAGGGATATGTTGTTAGAGAAGAAAGAAAATGCACAAAAGTATATATAGGAAGAAGGAAAAAAATGCACAAAAGCATATATAGGATGGTATTGGAATGGCACATAAAAAGTAACCCTGGAGTGGCACATAAAAAAGTGACTCAGATGACCCCTACAGGAAGAGGCAGGGAACAGGGTCAAGGGGATTTGAATGGAAGTGAGACTATTTGGAAAATAACTTACACTTTTTTTTTGTGGCTTAAAATATCTTTATTGTTGAATTAGCGTATAATAAACAGTCCATATTTAAAGGCACAATTTGATAAGTTTTGCCAAAGGTATACAACCATGGAACCACAACCATAATCAAGATAACATATCCCTCAACCTACAAAGTGTTCTCCTGCCCCTTTGTAATACCTCCCTGCAGAGTCTCCCCCTGCCCTGACCTTTCCTTTTCACCCAACCCCCAGGCAACCACTGGTCTGCTTTCTGTCACTATAGATCAGTTGGCATTTTCTAGAATTGCACGTAAATGGAATCCTACGATACGCAATCCTTTTTGTTGGGCTTCTTTCACTCAGCATAATTATTTTGAGGTTCATTCATTTTGTTGCATGGATTAATAGTTCATTCCTTTTTGTTGCAGAATAGATTCCATTATACAGATATACCATGATTTGTTTATCTTTTCCCTGGCTGCTGGGCATTTGTTTTTTCCCCCAGGTTTTGGCTATTGCAAATAAAGCTGCCGTGAGCATTCATGTGTAAGTTTTGTAAGGATATATGTTGTCATTACTCTTGGGTAAATACAAGGAATAGAATCACTGGTTCATTTGTTGGGTGTATATTGAACTTTTTAACAAAATGCCAAATGTTTTACAAAGTGATTGTACTATTTTACATTAACAACAGCAGGGTGTGAGAGTTCCAGTTCCTCTACATTCTCTCAATGTAGAGGATGGTCATCCTTCTTAATATTTGTCATTCTAATAGATGTTTAATGTTATCTCATATAACGCCAATTTGCATTTCCCAAATAACTAATAATGTTGATAATGTTTTCATGTGCTTATTTGTCAAACATTTCTTTTTTGTTAAAGTGCCTATTCCAATCTTTTGCCCACTTTTTTAATTGGGCTGCTTGGTTTCTTATTGAGTTTTTAAGAGTTCTTTTTATATTCTGTATACAAGTCTCCTAGTAGACATAGGTTACGCAAATATTTTCTCCCTGCCTTTATGCTATTGTTGCCATACATTTCACTTTTTACGTATGTTATAAACCCCTACATTACATATTATTTTTGTTTAAACAGTGAATTATCTTTTAAAGAGCTATTTTGTATAAAAAATAAATATAAAAACATTAATGAACCATGGAGTTACCATTTCCAGTGTTCTTTGTTCCTTTTTTGTAGATCCACATTTCCATCTGGTATTATTTTCCTTCTCTTGGAAAGACTTCTTTTAGCATTTGCAGTGTGTTCTGCTGGAGATGCATTGTGAAATTCATTCATCTGACTAAAAAAAATATCTTTATTTCTCTTTGGTTTTTGAAAAACATTTTAGCAGAATATAAAAGTCTAGGCTGACAATTTCACCCCACTATTTTAAAGATGTCATCCCACTGTCTTCTTGCTTGCATTGTTTCAGATGAGAAATCTATTTTCATCTTTTTTTTTTCTGTTCCTCTACACATAATGTGCCTTTTTTCTTTGGCTGCTTTTAAGATTTTCTCTCTGTCATTGGTTTTGTGCAGTATGATTATAATGTATTTGTTATAGGTTTCTTGTGCGTGGAGTTCATTGCACTTCTAAGATTTGCAGGTTTATAATTTTCATCAAATTTGAAAAATGTCTATTATTTTTTCAACTATTGTTTCTGAATCCTTCTCTCTTCTCTCCTTCAAAGACTTCAATTACATGTGTATTTATCTCCTTGAAGTTGTCCCACTGGTCATTTTATACTTATTTAATTTTTTTCTCTGCATATTTCATTTGGTATAGTTTCTACTACTGTGTCTTCACACTCACTAATCTTTTCTTCTGCAAAGTCTAATTTTCCATTAATCCTATCCAGTGTATTTTAAATCTAAAATGTTGACAATTTTATCCCTAGAAGTTCCATTTGGATCTTTTTTATATCTTCCATGTCGTCCATTAACTTTTTAAACCTATGATGGAACACAGGTAGAATATCTTTTTTAAAGTCATTGATGGTTAATTTTAACAACTTGGTCATTTTTGTGTCGATTTCAATTGCATTTTCTCTGACAGATTACATTTTCCTACTTCTTTGCATGCCTGTTAACTTCACTGAATGCCAGAGATTATGACTTTTACCTCTTTGGGCGCTTGGTATCTTTGCATTCTTACCAATATTCCTGAGTTTTGTTTGGGGATGCAGTGAAGTTACTTGGAAACAGGGTGATTCTTTAGGTCTTGTTTTTTAAGATTATTAGGCAGAGCCAGATTACTGTTTAGTTTAGGGCTAATTATTCCCAACTATTGAGGCAAGATTCTGCAGGCTGGCTGGAAGGAACAGGCCCTGTGTGTGCATTGAGTACTGTTGACTCTCATCCTTTGGATGGTTCTTTCTCAGCCTCACATAGTGTTTTCCATACTCATGCACTGACCTGTACTCTGCTGAATACTTGGAGGAGGATCCTCTGTAGATAGCCAGGGTTCTCTGTTTGCACAGCTCTCTCCTTTTACATACTCTGTACTAAAATTGCAAGTAACATAGGTCTTCCTGGGTTCACAACTGTTTTTCATCAACTCAGTGAGTCTGTCACATCCTGCCTAGCTTCCCTGTCCTGAGGCAGTAAGCTTGCGCAGTCATAGAGCTCATGCCATTTGTTTCCTGTCTGTCAGGGGGCAAAGTCCTTCAATGCCTATATCCAGTGCCTTGAAAGCATTGCTTCATATATTTTGTTGAGTTTTTTAGTTGTTTCAGGTGAAAGGTAAATCTAGCCCTGTTTTTCTAACTTGGTCAGAAGCAGAATTCCTCTAATATGTAGTTTAGCCTATTAAAAAAATTAAATCCACAAGAAAAAAGCAGTCTCTTAAAATCGATAAAAAACTGAAATAAATGAGCATAATTGCACATTAAATTATAGCCACACAGGAAATAATTATTCCAAGTCATTTTAGAGCACACAAGTTGTCTGTATATCCTTATTAGTATATATTTTAAGGACTCATATAGATGCAAGAAAATCTTAGACTTTATTCAGAAGTGTAATTGTCAGTGGTAATAGTGGTAATATTATTTTAGTCTAATTATGTATATATTATAGGATAATGCAAATAAGAAATTAAGTTCACGTGGTTAGGAATCAAAATTTTCAACATAATAGAAAAGATATAAAGTAAGGAAATTTTAAAAATATTTACTTAGAAATGGAAATATTAATATAAACTCATGATTTTCTTTTCAAAAATACTTATTTCTTAGCTTTGTCTATTGAGAGGTCTAGAAGAAAATGACAACTCATTAGTAACAACAGAGCAAAGACCTGGATTTTGGACTCTAAACACCATTTCCCACTAAAAGAACCAGGGCTTTTTGGAGGAATTGCTGATCCCACTTGGTTTGGGCAAGTAAAATAGAAGACATGCCTGGGGTCTTTTACTGTACCCCAAAACAAAGGGGCTTTCAAGTAGTAATGGAGTAATTAAAAAGAAATTTGGGGCCTCCCATTGGCCAAGATGGGACAGTTTGAATATCAACGAGAATAGTGAATACAATTGCTTGAAACACAATAACTACACACGAAAATCTTTGAGTTCATATGCAAAAGAGAAAGACAGCAAAAATTTTAAAAACCATACATACAATTTAATTGTACACCAATAAGAAGTAAATGGAGCACCAACACTTTACTATTAAAGTGAGCACTTAAAAGGAAAGAATTAAGCATTTATCCTACGTTTTTCTATAAAGCTGTATTTCTAAATAACTAATAAAGGGTAAGATCTTCTTCACAGAAATCTTCCAGCTAACTCTTAATCCTATACCTGCTGAAACCAGATAGTATATATGCAAGTTAGGATTATGCTACCCTTTATCAAAGGCATAAATGTAAATGTGGACTGAATAAAACCAAATGAGGTTGTTACCTGATTATTCTCATATAAATGCCATACCTTAGATTTCCATTTGTCAAGAGGAAAATATGACTATGACAAATAGGCAAGACATTTTAAATCTATGAATATGATATCTCTTTTTATGCTGTAGTAACCATTTATGGATAATCACATTAGCTATCTGTTTGATAAGCACATCACTGGGAAGAAGATTATGGCGTACTTCATCACATTAAAAAAAAACAAAACTTATTTGCAGATCCTGAGCCAATCTATACTTCTTCCAATGGGTTTAAAGCAATGGTGGCCCCAGCTAGGGGAAGTAACCAAAAAACGTGATTGTATGTGCATTTGGCACAAATAAGATAAAAATGGGAGAATAAAGAATAAAAATATTTTTGAACATAGCTCAACCATATTTTCAGAAATTGTAGTAGTGATGTTCTATATGAAATAAAAATCAGACGAGGAAAAAATATAATGAGATAAAATTTTTTAAAGACTAGGAGGAGAAAAATAGCAAAGAAAAATGTTTCAGAAACTTCCTTGAGATAAGGCAATATATTAGTGTTTTGAGCACAACCCAAAAGAAGTTTGGGAGGCCAACTGTGGACCAGGTATGTGACTAGTTTGGGCAAGTTACTCAACTCTTCTGGGCCTCCATTCTCTCATCTATACCATGAGACCATCACCTGCACCTGTAACATAGGGCTGTTGAGAGGATTAAATGAATTGATGGATATAAGGACTTCAAATAAAGACTGTTCCTATATTAACTTTTGAAAATATTTCAAAATTGGGATTATTCCTTTGATTAAAGGTTTGCATAAGCCCAACAACTTGCAGATATGTCTGGGTGAAATTGTACATTACCCATTCACACCTTAAGGGCTGGAGTATTAAATAAATTGAGTCCCTAAAGGTCAGGAGGGGAGTCACTTGGGAGGAAAAAGACAGGAAAAAGGGTTGACAGGGGAAACGTGAAATTAGGGTGCTGCAAATATGGGTGGTGTTTTAGTGTTAAAGACAAGAATGACCTTCGTAATTTTGCCGATAGCCAGCCTAGTTTTTAGTTTTATAAGATACTGTATTCAGTAGTGACATCAGTGAAGCACAGGAGAAACAGCTCCTGGTTATAGCTAGATTATTGCTCAGATAATCTGAATAAAGAACTCCTTCTGTCTTACTCATTGGTGGGTCTTACAGTTCTCCACATTTCAAAATTATTCTCTTGCGTGCCTCTCTTTTTCTGAGAAAAAGGTCAAGTCACATTTAATGTGGCATTCCTTGTTTAATTTACTGCTGGCTCTCCTCCTCTCTTATTTGTTCCTAGAGTATAAGTGAATGCAAGATTTCATTCTTTTGATGTTTTCACGTTAACCAGTTGGAATCATAGAATTTCCTTAAGAAACGGCTGCTGACGCATGATAGGTATCATTGATCTTAATGATGATCTTAATGGAGAGCTTTGATAGTTCTGAACAAGACATTAGTGGACAGAAATGATAGTCTGTAGATTAGGGGGCAGGAAACCATGTCAGTCTAGATAAGAACAGACGGTAGATTACTTAGGTAAGCACCATCTCTCCTACCTACAGTCTCTGATGACTTGCTATTAAGGAACACTAACAATTGGTGAAAGTCATCCTAAGCCTAATGGCTGCCATTTTTAAGAATTCTTAAAGAGATGTCTTGTGCCAAGAAGGAGATACTATAGTACTTCTTTTTTTTTTTTTTTCCAAAGCAAGGGAAAGAGAACCCAAAGAATTATCGGTTCATAATTTCTAGACTGAAAAGACTGTGTAATTAATCATCCAAAAATCAATTTGAAAACATCTACAGAAGAACAGGTCACTAGCATTGTTATGAACCGGTCGAGACTGATCTAATCGCCTTCTATGAGAGGGCAGCTGGATTGAGGAGAAATAATGGACATAATCTATCTTGACTTGAGAAAGGTGTAGCTCTTGGTTCATATGACACACTCATTAATAATCTCGGCCTGGTGTTCTCTGCCAATGTTCCCCTCACTTTGCTCTGACACAGGTTTCTATTGGTCCCTCTTGCTCCTCTAGGTAATTTATTCCTATGATCATGAGGCCCGACATTGAATCCTAAGGGTATCTTGCATTTGATCAAGCTGTGCCTTCTGCAGGGAGGTCTTGCTTTACCTCACTTCCTCAGACAAGGACTTTTTACTCACACTTCCAAGCTTCAACACAAAAGTCACCAAGTCTCCTTGTTCTGAATCATCCACTCCTTCCCCTGTGCTCCTCCAGCTTTGTTTAGACCTCTCTACTCAATTAAAGACCCACATGCTCTTGACTGTCTCAGCTGTTTAAAAACCATGCCATCTGTAGGGAGACAGTTAATGTGTCAGTATTGGTTACCGGCTCTGGATTGGTGGATGAATTCTGTGGATGTGGTTTAACTAGAAGACTCCAAAATGTTTTAGATGGTGTGGAAGCAAATTAACAAGAAATGAAAACATAACAGCACATTGAATTATATCAAGTAGAGGCAGCATAGATTCATAATGGTTGATAACATAGACTCTGGAACCTACTTCTTTGGGTTTAAATCCTTATACTACCTTACCAGCTGTAAGTGTGTCCTTGGGTAACTTACGTAACTTCTCTGTGCCACAGTTTCCTTATCTACATCCTGTTTTCAATGCCGTGTCTTTTCTCTTTGTTTACAAGAATAGAGATCATGTCAATTTCACCCAATAAACATTGAATGAATGAATGGATGGGTGATAAACGACCGAAAGAAAAGTATAAGCATCAGTCTCAGCTGGGCCACTCCACTACAAAACTTTTGAATTGGTTGAATTTGGCAGTCCTTCTACTACATTATGAAATAATCAAGATTTATATGTTATTCTTGGAAATTAGTATCATTTGTAACATTATTTCAATAAAATTTTTTGAAGAAACTCTTAGAACTCTATTTGTTCCTGAGTTTGAGACTGCCATTGTAACGTATAGCCAATTCTCAATGAGGTTATAGACGCCACGTTGAGCAGAGACACACACCGCCCCAAGGGAAATGTGTTTTGGACTTTCTTTCCATTTACAATTAAAAGCAGTTTTCACTGAGTAACCTGTCCTAGATAGGCCTATTTTTAAGCCTCTCTTTTTTTTTTCTTACAGACAAGAGGTACTGCTTTAATAAATGTGAACCAAGATGCACTCCTGTAAACTTAAAATTAAGAGACCTAGGGTGGATTAAAGAATCTTTGTGGTTCTTGTGGTCTCTGAAGGCTACAAACTTGATAAGAGACTTTGACTTTAGACATCCCCCTGCCCTACCTTGATGGGAAGGATCAACATTGTATAAGAACAACTTCCTCTTCCATAGTAGAATATGGCTCCATGTTGTTAGCATTAGGGACTTTACTCCCAGGAATGGGAACATCCTGATGTCAGGAAGGTCTTGAAGAGCATAATCAGCTGTTTCATTGTCTTGTTTGGTTTCCCCTTCCTTTTCCTTTCCCACATCATTATTTAGGCTGGAGTGATTCTTTTAAGTGTTTCTTTTCTGTATATTTACATGGGGCTGGAAACAGACATTAGCAAATACATTTTCAGGAAGACTCAAGT
The DNA here is from genome assembly GCF_057802395.1 of Ceratotherium simum simum. Taxonomy (NCBI): domain Eukaryota; kingdom Metazoa; phylum Chordata; class Mammalia; order Perissodactyla; family Rhinocerotidae; genus Ceratotherium; species Ceratotherium simum. Next base: position 12,079,268 of record NC_141937.1, on the reverse strand, counting down.
ATTTCTAGTACTCAAGTACTTCTAGAGTAATAGCTGGAGAAGTACTAGAAGTATCATAGAAAATCGAGTCCTGGGGATTTCTTAAGCAAATGTTCTAAGAATCAGAATAGGAACAGATTGGAATCAGCATCTGGAAACATAAGTTTGTTTTTTTTTTTTTTCCTTAATCTCACTTAAACCTCTTATTGAACATTCTCTCAGGCATGGAGGAAGGATTCTGGGACTCTCTACTATGGGGTGGGGGAAGGGGGTATCACTCCAGTGAGGCTGAATGCTGCATGTAATTGAGGATCAAGAAGACAGAGTTAAAGGATCAGTGGTTGGGGGCTTGTGGGTTATCTAGACTCATCAGAAGGTTGGTGTTGAGGGCCTGCCCTGAAGCAGAGGCAGCAGCAGGAAGTACGGCTGGGACATAGTAGATTTGGGTGGAATTGCTAAGCCAGGGTCAGGAAGGTCAGAGACAGAGGAAATGAGAGGATTCTAGGATGCACTTCAAGGCTGGAGGATGAGAGGGGCAGCCCTCCAGCAGAATGCTGTGCCCAAAGACCTTAATTATTTGTGTGTCCACCCCACCAACCTCTGTGCTGACCACAGGGCTTTCTAACATTACCAAGCATATTCATTTTCAATTTTGAGAACTACATACATAAGATGGAGAAAAACTAATATTTTCCAAATATTTAGTAGGAAATGGTATATATGAAATTCTGATGAATCTTGTCTTTCAACTACAAGTTAATACAGTAATGAGAATGCTGAATGTACTAATGCGATCTGTTATGCTTTTGTCGGTCAGCTTATAATTCACCTACAATCTCACCACTCTGTTGGTCAGCTCTAGACCACAGCAGATCCACTTGTTTAACACGGCTGATGAACACACAGAGTTTAAAGGCCGGTGGATGAGGTGTGGGAGGATTTCAGACTAACCCCACTTTTTAGCACCTTCTATGGGTTCCCATGAAGTCAGGGAGGCTCACTAGGAGACCGGGAGGAAAATAATATAATAACTTTTAAAACTTATAATAACTTTTAAAGCTGCCACATAAGATTAGAAAGTAGGATACCGTGGTTACGTGGAAAGGCTCCACTATTGACTAGCTCTGTGGCTTCGGAAAGATACTTAACCTCTCAATGCCTCTGGTACAACAAAAGTACAATGGGCGTAAGACAGCACCTCCCTCAGAGAGTGGCTGTGAGGATTAAATGAGATAAGTCTTGTCAAGTGCTTAGGGCGTGGCATTTGGGAAGTTCTCAATAAACACTACGTTATTAAGAATTGAGGATCATTAGAGGGTTGAATAAGATTGATATATATCTATTTTAAAAATATATAAAAGAAATTATATATATTAAAGCAAACTACAAGTTGTAATGTTTTCAAAATAGCATATAATAGAAAAAGAGGGAGGGGAAGAAACAAATGTTTCTCCTGAGAATTTCTAATCCTTGTATTTTCAAAAGGAGAGAAATCAAGGACTGTGAGTTTTGGTCCTAATCAGAACTAAAAAGTCCTGAGGTTTATGGAAATAAAAAAAATACATGCATTTCGAAATGAGTGAACTAGCACTTCTTTAACCTTCAAGAGATTTTTGTGAGACACGGAGTGGAGAGAAAAGCAGATTTTCTAAGCAACCCAGGGAATGAAGGTTTCATAAGTTCTTCAAACTCTGAAGAAGGAAAATGATGTTATCATTAAAAGTTTTCATCTAGATCAAGAGCTACTTTTTTCAGAAATAAAAGAATAGGCAAACAATTTCTACATTAGTCAATTAAAAATGGAAAAAAATAGTTGAAATATCAAACCCTTTTCTTTGAAGTATTTTACTTTTGCAGCATAGAATTAGAATGTTGGAATGTATTTCCTCTGCCTGTGTCAGGAGGCTTTTCCTACAGAAGGTTATTGCAAACCAGTTTTCCCCTTTTGAGACCATTTGCTTTTCTTCCATTGATGCTTGTAATGGTCTATTATTTAGTCATGAATTAAACTAGATTTCAATGAACTGAAGAAGATGAACATAAGCATGTTTAAAAGTTTTTATTTACGTATTTTTTTAACTTTTTATTTTGAAATAATTATAGACTCAGGTGAAGTTGCAAAGCTGGTATAGGGAGGTCCAGTATCCCACTCTTTCCCAATGGTTACATCTGATAGAACTATAGAACAATAGCAAAACAACAGTATTATTTTTAATTAAACTTTCCCAGAGAAATCTCAGAATACATTCCACCTACATACACATGCATTTACACATACACACAGACACAGACACACACACACACACACACACAGAACAGCTATTTCATCTAAGAGGTTCAGCCTGGAGGCAACTTCAATCAATAGCCGTCTACTTACCGGAAGGAAAGGTAGCTGGGAAGCCTCTAACGGTGACAGCAGTCCTGCTTGAAATCAGGTCAAGCCCAGGAGGCTTGAGAAAAATGGAAGAACAATCTGGAGTCACAACCAAGACCCCTGAATGAAAGCCTCCACTATCAATGACCAAACAAAATGACCTGACAGATTGGAAGAATATTTACATGACACAGAAATTTTTATCTATTATTCCCTTCCATTCTCACAGAGAAAAAGGCATAATACTAAACACTATAGTTCTTAAGAGGTTTTGGTCCTTAAATTCCATCAGAAAATAAAGTACAAACATAGCGCTTCTTAGTCAGCTTTTGTTATGTCTGTATTATCTTTAATACGGGGACTCTGTGAGGACGAAATATTTTTTAGGTCATGCTTTTGAAAGTGTAATGCACTAATGAAAGTAATCTGGAGCTACGGTTGGCTGGAGGCAAGGGGATGACATGCAGCACGTATCATACACATCCTGATGTTTCTCCCTCCAGAGGCCTTGCCAGGAATCACTAATCAAGTATGACATCATTCCCCATTGAGCCAAGATACCATTTTCACGTGGGGTTTCAGACAGCCACGACCTGCTGATTATACTTGGCATTTGAAATGGAAGCTAACACGGAGTTATTGGTGATAGGGAAAAGGCTTCCCCCAAGAAGTTGGTTTCGAAAGCAATTTGACAGAACTGAAGGAAGGAGGCTGGACAAAGAGAAGAATCAAACATTCCATGGGTAGATTATGATTTTATTAGCAATCTTAAGATGTCTGTTCATAGCTATAGCCCTAGGACCTAACAATACGTGTTATATAGTTGGTGTTCAATGCATTTTTTGCTGAATTAATGAATGAATGGTTTGTTTTTCCTTTTTTAGCCATCAAACAATGATAACAGAGAGGAGGACTGCTGGCTCTTTGAGGTAGATTTTCATAGGAGGGTAGCCCCTTAAGGGGTAAAGTATAGTCTGGGTTTGGTTTTTAGCTGTATACACACAGAAGTACAATTTGACAGTTCTCGGCCTCCAGTGCCATTGTTCTCCCAGCCACAAAACTTTAGAATCTTTTGGTTTGTCCCTCCTCTACACAATCAATCAGATACTAGGTCTTCCTTCACAATAGATCTTATTTTCACCATTTCAAACTGAGTACCTCTGCTGGCACTGAAATTGTACCACATAATGTCTTAATTGCTACATTAGCTTCTAAAATTTTCAACGGGCTTGATTTTCTCTTTGCTTAAAATTGTTCTGCGTCCTATCAAAAGACGAATACTATAAAAACAAATTGGTTTTCTTTTATTATTAAAAAAGAATTTTAGGTATTAGAGAAAATTTTGAATAATTATGTAAAAAAAGACAACATGAAAATCATTCTTAATCCCAACAATCAGAAATGACTGGTGTTAGCTTGTTGATTTGTATCCTAATGGCATTTTTTCTTGCTAATATATTGTTTTTCTTTCACAAAAAATTTGTTTATATTGTACATATTCCTTTGTAACATGCTTTCATTACTTAAAATATATTAAATATTTTTCCGTAAGGTTTTGTTTGGTAACATTATTGTCCGAATAGTAGTTTATTTCATGAATAGTGAATTATTTACTAACCATTTCCTTGTTGATAGACATTTCCATTTTATACAATTAGGAACACTGAGATAAATACTCCTGTTATAATATTACAGTGAGTAAATTGTCCAATGAATTCCTTAGAATAATTTCTAAACGATTATTTGCATAACTTAGAGAGATGAAAACATTTAAAATTTTCAATATATATTGCTAACATTGCCTGGTAGAGAAATCACATCAACTTAAACTCCCACCAACAAAGTGCAAAGAATAGGCAATTCAGCAGATAAATTAAACAAACAGATTAGATACAGCAGAAGAAAGAACTGGTGAACTAGAAGATACAGAACACAAGGTAAAATATAGAAATATTGAAGCGTGGTTAAAGGATACAGAAAATAGAATATAAAGCCTATAACCTATCTAATGAGAGTACATGAGGAGACAATAATGAAAGTTTTGAAGGAGGAATATTCAAAGATATATAGTGCTGGAAATTTTTCAGAATCATTGAAATATGTGAGCATCAGATTAAAAAATCACAATGAATCCTGAACAGGATAAATAAAAATAAATTTCAAAACAGTGAAAGAAAAAATATTAAAAATAACCAGTGACAAGGCAATGGACATCCAATGGGATAGAAATTAGAATAACAGTAGACTTGTCAACAGAAACAACATAGATAACAAAATAGTGGAATCATATACTCAAAGCTTAGAGGGAAACTGGATTCTACACATAGCAAAACCTCACAAATGTGAGGTTAAAAATTTTTTTCACACAAAAAGTGAGAGATTTTACTGTCTAAAGTTCTTCACTAAAAGTAAAGAAAAGAAATGAGGAATAAAGGAGTAGTATTCCAGAAAAAATATTGAGTTTAGAAAATTGCATGTGGGTAAATGTAAACAAATATCGAGTGACTAAAACAATAGTGATGACGATGATTACCTTTGGGAGCTGAAAAGCAGGATAGAACTAAAGTACCAGATAATAACATTGAAAACAACAGAAGAGTATTTAGAATTAAAACTTTCAAAAAAATCACAATGAGTTTTGAACACCCTCTCATTCAGAAGGGTGCTAGACATATTGTTTAAATTAAATTTTGTTAATTCAAGTTGACAGATTAAAAATTTCAGCATAACTCCCAGACTAGATGAAATAAAAGATAACTTAGAAAGTAGAGAAAAAAATATATAAATAAAACAGGATGAATTCTGTAAAGTTAAATCTACATATATTTTTGGACCAAGCAATTCTACCCTAGAAAACTTGGATGCAAACTTAAATAAATATATATGTACATATATAAATAAACTATACGAGATTTTCATTACAACATCATAGTAGTGAAAAAGCTGAAAATTAAGTGGGTAAATAAACTATAATTTATTCATGAAATAAAATACTATACACAATTACAGTAAATGAACTTTATCTATAGAGGTCAACATGGCTAAATACCCAGAATATTGAGCAAAAAAGTAAAGAAAATGTAGTAGTTGTAAAGAAAATGTAGAGTATGATACTACTTTTTAAAAATATTTCAGATGGAATAGTACTATATCCTATATATGGCATACAAAAAGTAAAGTACGAAATACAAAAGAGAATATACTTTCCAGCTTTGGAGTACCAGCTCCCTCTGAGAACGAAGCAACAGAATTGAATGGAGCTTTAGCTACATAAAGCACTTTTTATTTCTTTAAAAAAATACCAATTTGAAGGAAATATTGTAATATCTGTTAAATCTGGTTTGGTAGATATATGGATGTCTTATATATTATTTTCTGTACTTTGCTGTATGTTTAAATCAATTTAGACTTAAAAATATCATTTAAAAAAGAAAGCCTTTTTCATATCCAAATTACATAAATTAGATAAATGTTTTTAAACAGATTGCTTCAAACAGTTTGCTACTCAACAACTACTTAGCCAAAACTTACACATCTAAAGCAAATGATATCCTTTTTAAAGTAGTTTGGCTAAAGACTAAACACTTCTTCCAATGATACTCCAATTGTTCAAAAACAATTTTAGAATCTATCTTGTGTAATTTCCTAAAGCACTTTGTTGTGATGAATTACTATGAAAACAACATTATTTTGTATCCAAATCTTGTATATTACTTCATGAGCACTTACTCATCTAATCACAACTTCTGAGGTGTGAATCGTGGTTAGGCACCGGACAGACACTCAGCACACAATGCTGAGCAGGACACGATCCCTGCTGTCATGGGGCTTACAGTCTAAGAGTCTCCAAATAACTCTAGACTGTTCTGAACACAAAATCCATCTTAAAAGGGGAACTACAAGCCATTGGGGGGATACTATAGTTTCATATATGAGGAAAGAACCAAAAAAGGTGTAAAACATGAAATAATCCAAAAGTCCAAAGAATATTAGGAAATAAATTTCAAGTTATATCAAAATTACAAGAGCAGAAGGAAACAAAAGAAGAATAAACAAAAACTATGACATGAAGGGCTTAGGATTCAGAAAGAGACCTGGAGAGAGACAGACAGATAAAGAGAAAGACAACAGAGAGAGTGTCATACAGAGAGACACTCAGTGGTAGCAGTAACTGTGCGCTTTTAAAGGCCATCTCTGAGAAACAGCAGTAAGAATGAGAAAGACCAAAAAGAAAGATGATTTGCCAGGATAGCTTTCAAATTCCACCTCCATGAAATGGCAGATATATAACCCAGCAATTGTAAATGCCATTTGCTTTGTACTATATCCAGCCTTCTAATGCCAATTAAGTATGCTGAATTCTTTGACATATGCAGAGCTCAAAAGGACAAATTTCCAACAGTCTCTTGAGAGAATTCATTAGAACTTTATCTTTCAGATGCGGCTGCAGGAAACCTTGAATGCCTAGCACATGATGGAGTGTCCTTCATAAGGAAGACAACCATTTTTAACTCAGTGTCTGGGAGTATGTTCCAAAACGAGATGGAAATAGCCTCCTGAAAGCTTCAGCTAAAGCAATGTAATGAATGTTGTGGCTGATCTCCAATATTATAGTTTGTCACATGTTTATCCCCAAAGAAATAAATAAAATTTAAAGAAAATAAATCCCACTATGTGCAAGATAAACATGTTGGAGCGCACGGGGCAGTGATTAAGAGCGTGGACTCCCAACCCAGACAGACTTGGGGTCCTGCCTCAGCAGCTTGGCAGGCACGCAGCTCTGAGCTAACTTTCCGCTCTGAGCCTCGGTACCCCCTTCTGTTAAATATGGCAACCAACATCTACTTCTACAGCTTAATTTTGGCGGTGGAGCAGTGCTGTGGAGGTGGTAATGTCCACCATCACCATTACCCTACACACTTAATTTTGCTGTGACCGTGCAGCTCTGTGCAGATCACTTCCACAGGGAAGGCTTCCCTGACCTTCAGCGTACATCTGGTCCCCCTGCCACTAGCTCGCGTTTAAGTTTTATTTTATATTTGTAGTTGCCTCACTGTGGCTAAACGCCCTTGCACTTAGCACCTAGAGCTGGAGCTGACACAGTTATCATCCAGCAAGGGCAGCTTTCAGGAAAATACTGGATCCCAGATTACTGAATGATAAATATAAATGAACAATAATTATTAACAATGATTAAATTTATAATTGGCTCTTAAAAACCTTGTGCATCTGTTTCTGCAACAGGGACCTGGCCAGCGGTGGAAACAAGGGCACACTCTCCTTAGACAGTGTTTGAATTAAATTATAGATAAGTTGTTCACTCTGCTCTGCCAGGTGAATATCTCTGATTTCATCCAGTATGTGTTTATCTCCAGAAAGCAGTCTCATTTCTCTAATAAAGAGAGACTTGTTGGGAGAAAGAACTGGAGCACATAGCACATATACAGTTTGAGAAAGACAGAAGGAGAAGCAGAACTTCTCATTCACCCACGTGCCAGCCATCTGCACAGCTACAGCTCAATCTTATTTTTTATGTCACAATTGTATTCCTTAAAATAAGGTGGCAAATTAGTGTTACTTTAGCAACTGGGAGAAAGACCAGGGATAGGATATACCGCGAAGGCAAAAATGTCTGATTGTGACCATAGATTACACAGGGAGTAAATAACGGCAATGCATCATCTAAGCAGACTAAGTACATACCCTCCTTGCCACCCACCCTCCACATTCTAGTTTCTGGAAGGTAATACATTGCAAGGAAAATTTGAAAACTAAATGCTATACTATAGCAAAAAGAAATCACTCAATGCTAAGTGAATATGCAGAAAGCCAACTCTGTTTGGCTGAGGATCTCAACTTTGGTCCCAACTAGAACTAACCTAGAGTGCTTCTGAAAAACATCCTATACCTGAGGTTTACCCCAAAAGTTCTGACCCCAAGTAATTTTAGGGGGTTGAAGGGCTGAGAATCATACTCTTAATTCCTCTTGTGATAAACCATTAATTAGTATCAATGGACTGATTCATTAGGAAACATATACTTTTCTCAGTCGGCTATAAAAAGAGATTTTCATGTTTTAATATATTAACGTTCTAGGCAACAAGGGAAAATGGGCCACGTACTCTTCAATCAAGAGAGAGAAAGAGCTTTAAAGGACAAGTTTCATCTCAACAGAAGTCTCTTTTTGTGGATCAATGAGTGCATAGAGGTAGAGGAGAAGGTTGGAGTTGTCATATTAGAGCCTCTTACAGAGGTTTTTCAAAGTGCAAGTTTGTAGCATTGTCTTCTCCCCCAAGAGGCCAAAATCAAAACTTCCTGGCAGTGCCAGCACGTGTGTGATTGCAAACCCCAGGCATCTCACCAGCTCTAGATCCACTCGCACTCCAGGCGGGTGGCTGGGTCTTGCGTAGATCTTCTCTAGAATTCTGAGACTTGGTGTAAGATGAGAGAAACCAGGTGCTTGCTACCACCCTCGCGGACAGCTGGTGTCCCATCCCATTTGCTCTCAGACTCAACTCACTTCACATCTCACTGGGACTCCACGATGGCTGGAGCCACACTGCTTGCTACCCTTGGACTCTTAACTGGGCATCAAGAAGGCTGAGGGCCCCTGAAATTTCAGAAGTCTTGGGTCTAAGCAGAGGAAACACTGATAGATATGAATTTGTCTTTGACCAATATTCCCTGGGCTCCAGGGCAATGTCTTTTTGCACCCCAAGATATTTTATTAATTTCTTAGATGGATTATGAGGTAATCCAATGATTCACAAATTGAACTTTGCCCTCTCCACCGAGTAGAGTTTAAGAGAACTCTAAGACGTTCTTCTGGTCGGTTTATCTGCTAGAGGAGATAAAGTCTGTTCTTTCCATACTCCTTGCAGACCTCCTGAAATCCTATTTCTTACATTTTTATCAGGCTCTTCAATTTGTCTATTGAAGGGTGTGTGATATCTTTCCTATACTCAAAATAGCTATCAACTAATTAGCCATTTGCCTATAAAGATGAGACTCTGTTTTCTCCATCGTTAATAACGCTTATGTTTTTCTAACTCCTATTTGAGGGTAACAGAGATGAGGTGAATAAGTGGAAGCAGATCTTTAAGAAAATGTCTCACAAATGCTGTGTTGGTCAGGTCCTTATGAAATCATCTGGGGAAATACGATGTCTATCTTAGGTTTTTAATCTATCAACATGCTATAGCTTTATTTGATGAAAGACTGTTCCATGCTGGGTTACCAATAAAATATGAATTATAGGTAATCATCTCATCAGAGTTAAGTTCTTTATGTTTTAAAAATATGAATCCTACTTTAAGGAAAGCTTCTATTTTCAAAGAGGAGTCTTGTCTGATTACTCTTGAAACTGCAGTTACTCCCAAATGCCCTAGAGAAAGCAAACAGCTGTTGAATCCTACGCAGAACTATGGGTTCAAAAATCACTACTTAGACTTTCCATTTTAGCCCAGCAGGGCCACCCAAGTGACATTCCGGGGAATAGAATCAACTTCCAGTAAATTAGCAAACTAACACTACAAATGGAAATATTCAATTGAATATTTATAAGAAATAAAAAATTGAAGGTATATTGAAAAGGGAATGGCTTTTTATTGTTGAAATGCCTAATGCTCCAAGCTAATAGTTTAAACTAAAAATCAGGATGTTGTTGGGAGGGGAGAATAATTAACATTTTATGAGTAACCGTGCAATAGTGTTTGTTCTTATTAAAGGAAAAAAGAAAAGGAAATACTCCCCAAATGCAGTGTGTTCATTTCTATTTCCAGTGACGGAGATTTTCATGGTGTTTGGTAGTGCAGTAGAAAGAGCACTGAGCTAAGAGTCAGGAAACCTGAGTTTGGCCAGTGGCCTCTTGGCCTTGGTTTCCTCCTCTGTAAAATAAGAAAGAGAGCTGGGCTAGATGTTTCTCGCTCATGTGTGGTCACATGCCAAGACTCTTCCTCAACGATCCAGTTCGGGAGGTCTGGGAAACCCACTTCAAGTGTTCTGGGATTAAATCTCACAATGCAGCATTTAACTCAGGTACAGCTCATGTGTGGGTCAAATAAAGGACCAGCAGTACTTAGTACAGGAAACAAAACAAGTGAGATTTGCTGGAAATCATGAGAATTGAGATGTCATATTCAAAGAGGAATCAGGGATCATCACTGAGCCCAAGTTACCTAAAATTTAAGCATCTATACTGTGCATTTCTGAAAGAGAGATACACTATAATGTGAAGGTTTCTGAGGTGATTCAGGGACACCTATGAGCAGTTGGGGCTCTGACTTCCCTTTTCAACCATGGCATCCTTGCTCAGTCAATTTTAAATGTCACAGTTCACTGGCTTTACTATATTTGAAAATACATTTTAATTACATATTCTAACACTATGTATTAGAACCTGGTGAATGTGTATTTGCTCCCAATTTCTATATCTGTTCATGCCACTGCCAGTCTTCCTGTGCCCAGTTTCAAAAGCCCACATCCAATCATGACCTAGCTTGTCAATTCTTTTATATTTCATCCCACATTTGTCTCAGTCATTCATCTGCCATATCCACTTCCTGATCACAATCATCTACGGCAATGGCCTTTTCTCTAGTCTCCTAGCCTTCAGTTTATTTCTTCTTCAATTCATTCTGCCGTGCTGGTCAAATTAATTTTTCTGGTTCACAGTTCTCATCCTGTTATGTGCTTTCACAAAATCATACTTTTGATTAATTATTTCTACGTGATGACGTCAATTCCTTAGCCAGAGTTGGAAGACTCTCAATAATTTGAACTCAACATAGCATTACAAATTATCTTATTCTATTTGTCTGTTCATATCCTATGATTAAGCCAAACTAGGACTATTCCTGTATCGTGTACATGAGCCCATGTTTCTTTCATCTGATTTGTCATACATATTCTTTCACAGGTTCTATGAATCTCTATCCATTTTCACTTATTAAAAAAATAATAGAAGAGCTAAAACTACATAATCCTATTATTCTAACACAATTATTTCAATTTTTATATAGTTCTTTTTCTTTTATATATGCATACATATTTTCATAAATATAGCCAATACTCATATATTTTTGCATTGTAGTTATAAGCTCTTTTTACTTGGAAACATAATCTTCATAGTTTTTATTTTAATAGTTACATGATTTTCCATCCAGCAGATGTGTCATAATTCAGTAAACCATTCTTCTAGCTATCATTAGACATTTTGGTTGTTTCTAATTTTCAGCTATTATAAATAATGCTGCAATCTTTAGCTATTATAAATAATGATGCAATTAATAGCTCCATGTATAAATTCTCCCTTGGGTTTATTACCTTTGGATAACTTTCCAGGAGTAAATTAGGCCAAAGATATAAAATTTTTATGGTTTTTTGATGTACATTGACAGATTGTTTTCCAAAAAGGTTATACCAATTTATATTGCCACCAATAATATACACGGTATACTATTTTTACTACACATTTGCTGGCTCAAAAAAAAAAAAAAAACCAACTAAACCGAATTAATATGTTAATTTTCATATGTTTAGTAGTAGGAAATATAAATTTTTTTTCATATTTTGTTTAGTTATTGCATTTTCTTCTTATGTAAAATATTTACCTTATTGGCTGGCTAAATTTGTAAATTTCAAAAGGTCTTAGGCCACTCCAGTCTTATTTTCCACGATCTAGTATAGCTCAGTGCTGTTCCTGGGACATAGACAGCACTCAGCATGTATTTGTCCTGTAAATAAACACTTATTTACTTTTTGAGGTCTTAATATATGTTTTTACCAATTTATATGATCTCTTTATATGCTATAGGTATTAATCTTTTGTCACAGTTAAAGTAAATACTTTTCCTTTATTTTAGTTATAGTCATTTAAGAAGACAAAAAATTTGTAGTAAAAACTATTGCTATTTTCTTTGTGTATTCTTATATTGCCTCAAAATCTAATAGTTGTACTCTATAGAGATGAGAATATATAAATTGAAATTTTTGTTTATTTTCTATTTTTCATTAAAGTTTCCTTTTGGGGATAAACTCATGCTATTTTTCAAGACCTATCCTAAATAAATCCTTTCCCGGTTCTGCCTGGGTGTTAGGCTACTTACCCACGACCATAGTCACTGATGGCTTATAACTGAAGCCTTTGGTTTGGTGCCACCTGGAACCTCAGCTTTGCTCCTGTGTGTTGGACCATTTTAACCAGCAGGAGGGATTTAAATTAATCCAGCTAACACTTCAAGATTCAGGAGGAAGTCAGCATCGCTGCTATTTTAGCCACAAACCTTTATTCCAGCTATAATAACAAAGTTTCTGCTATGATCCCATGCTGGGGTACCTGATATTTTAATAAGATTATTTTGATAGAGGGACATTTTGATAGAGATATTTTGATATGACCCAGAAAAACAAATTGTTAAATTTTAGGTACATTTCACTGACCAAGAAAGAGTGTGTAGAAGATACTCTCAACCCAGCAAGCCCCACTCCACCTGTCTGTCACCTCACTGGTCCTTATCCTGCCCATCCCTGGGCATCACAGCTAAATCAAAATAATGATTAGGTTAAACACTCCAGCTTTTGTCAATGTCTATCCTAGTCTTAGTAACTGAATTTTCATTCTGTTTCCATCTTTGAAGTATTTTCAGTATCATAACCTACCTCAGTCTAGAAAGGCTCCTCTGATTCTCATCAATGTCCCTTCCTATCAGGCTGATGGTTTGCCTCCAACTTTAAACAGTGCCCACTCCTGAGTTCCTGTCACAGGGATCTCATCGATACAGTACTCTGTCACCATGTCTTGGATATTTCCACCTGACATTTTCAGCTTCTCTGCTGGAACCTCTCCTGCTGCTTCTTCTGTCGCGGAAGTCTACTGTTATGTCTCATTTTTCTGGTCCACCAGGATAGTTATGTTTTAGTCAACTCCATCCTGAGATATAGCTGCCTCTTCCTTGCTGCTTTCCTTGTAACTGCTCCATTCCATGATTCCACCTCTATCCTGCCCTCCAGGAAGCCCCAAACCATGGGTTAATTCCCATTCTTCTCAACCTCCATGGCACTGGCCCAACCTATGTTATATTAAAGTTATTTTTATTACAGCTTAGCCCATCTCCAATAGATTGCAAAGTCTTAGAAAGTTTGCAAAAGCCATGCTATTTCATATTTACATTTTCCTAAGTCACATTGACTCACATATGCTTTCACACACACAAAAAAATGTTTTTTTGAAATAATATGTTAATTTTGTCCCGCCATCCTTCTCTGACCTTTCTCTTTCTACCCCAAAACCCCTCTGCTTCTGTCAAATGTAGCTCTTAAGCACAACTGAATCTTAGTTTATACTACTTCTCCAACGGGAAAAAAATACCCCCCAAACAAACAAAAACAGCCTTCTTTCTGTTTCTGTAAATCTTATGGTTCTTCCCAGGCATCTTAATCTCACGTTCCCATGAGGCATTCTCCCACCTAACCCTATAGTGCTTACTGCCTCCCCATTTGACATTTCCTCTCTTCTACTCACACTGTTATGCTTTATGTTTCAGCCCAGTCTTCCTTTTAGCCCCTTGCTCTCTAAATAGAGCTATAGGAAGATGCAAGAAAAAAACTTCACAAAGGTGGCACTGATGAGCCAGTTATTTGGTGATTTTTTTCTTTAATTTTTTGTTTTGTTTGCTTTGTTTTTAGTGCTGGTGATAAATTTGCTTTCATCCACGCACACTGCCTCATACTGTTAACCTAGTTAGTGAATTTGCAAAATAGCTGGTAGAAGTAAGGTTACAATGCTTTGCTCATAGATAGAGAAAGTCAACTGACTCACAGGAAAACAAAAAATAAACAATGTTGCTTCATTATCCCAAAGTTGGCAAAACCATCGTCTCTACCAAGAAAACCTTTCATCCATTAACATAACATCTGTTCTATGTATTTCAGAGAGCCTCAATTGCAAACAATGGACAACCCATTTAGTTTTATTTCTGGGCATGTACTTATCAGGAACTCAGATATATGATAATAATCTTTTATTTATTGTGCTGACACAATGTGCACATAAGCATTAGATATTATTATTCGTCCTTCATAAATGTTAGTGCTGCTGATTTGGTTACTATCAGTGGTATTATCGAGGCTGTAGAGATCAAAACAAACAATGCAATTTTTTGCTTCATGCGATGTGCACAGCCCACACAGGCAAGGAAATGAAGAGATCTTACAAAATGTAAGCATATTGTTCTGTAACCTCTACCCACATCGGACAAATGTTCATTAAAATCCTTTAAAAGTGACAGGATTACACTCCCAATATTACCAAAATGAGATAATGCCTTCATAGTGAAATAAAAGTTCTGATAAATAGAAAAAAACAAAAACTTAGCTGCAGAGTTGAAATAGAGATCTTATTTTGACCAAAATACTCACCCTTGGTCTCAAGTGACATGTTTCAAGGGAAATAGTAATTCTGCACTGTCCTCCTACTCATGAAATGGCTGTGTGGTCTTGAACTGTTTATTGTGTGTTGCCGAGAAAGAAGGTTTAATGTCAATAGGAAGGCTAGCACTAACTCCAGGGAGTGGGTGCCAATTGCGAAGGCCAACTTGAACAAAGAACTCAATGACAAATCTTCATACATATCAAATTCTCCCTGAGAAACAAAACCTTCATCCACTTGATATTATGTTTTTAAATTCTCTTAAGTTGTTTGCTGTTTGTTATGGCCTTTTATATATTTGTTAAGCAGCTCTCAGTTTATTATAAAGACTTCTAAAGTATTTTTATCTCATTTGATTTCCCAAATACACTAGAAAATACGCTGGTAGTATTATTAACCTTACTTGAAAAGAGAGGAAACTGAGAATATGAGTGTTGGAGCAACAAGCAGAAGGACAGACCAGTGGAAATTGCCAGAGCTGGAATGAAAATTCACATCTCTGACTCCCTGACTCCTGCTTTTTCATGTTACACTGCATTGCTTTTGCCTAGATTAATGCATAAACAGTTTGACCCAGTCTGCCTCAAAAAACGGAACTCAACATGGAGATTTTGACATATTCCTCATCTCAAAGCAATGGTGTCTTCTTTTGAATGAGTTTCCTTAGGAATTAACATTTATATCCTTCTGATAAAACACTCCAGGGTGCGTATTACAGATGAGCAATGATATGCCTTTGCAGTTAATGGCACTCAGTCAAAACTACCAGGGCATGTCATTATTAGGTCATAATAGTCACCCTGGAGTGTCTTACAGCTTAATTGTTCCCTCTTCCATTCCAGAAACCAGCAAAAGACATATTTTACTAATGTTTCTGCTTTGTTAATGAGTTCAGAATGGATGAACACATGTGTTCTGCCTGTTCTATCAAACTTGTATCCAGAAATAAATGCAGGTCGCATAATTCACAATTCCAGCTTGCATATTTTGCTACAAAAAAGTTTGGCATGGCTCTGATACTTCTGAAAGTGAAGATTTAGTATGCAACGTCTCTCTAAATATTCAGACACTGAAAACTCATGAGACTTCCACTTCTGCCAATGTCCTTAGCATTTATCTCCTGATCGTCATCTGTTTTTCTGCTGAAAATTTCCTTCAAGAGAGTTATATTTTAATCTGGACTAGAATCCACAATAGACTATTCTCAATCTTTTGAATACATAGCTAGTTGTGCCTTAATGAGTATTTAAGCTTGGAGTTTTTTCTTATCCACATTAACCAACACTCTTCAGTCAGAATAGAAGATTCTTTATGCACTTTGAGGTTTGGATTCTTCTACCGTAAGTCATACTCTCCTTACAAAAACATTTTAGATAACAAACAAAACTCCGAGAAGTTACAGGAAGGAGTAGCTGACCCACGTGTGTATGGTTCTAAAGTATGGTTGCCTAGCAATAGAGGGCATTGGCTATTCAAATGAGCATGAAATTAGAACCTGTGATGAAGTCTTGATATTCAGGTTTCCTCATGATTGTATGTAGTAGTGACCCATGGGGCTAAATCCCTCCTACCACTTTGAAAGTGCTTGGTGAAGGTAGTAGAAATTTGAGGCTCCAAATCAGTGAAACAAATGTAGTTGGGGAGCTATCTAAGGAATCATCTCTTGGAAAGGTTGTGGTGAAGAGAAATTGATTTTTGATGGAGTCATATAATCTTGGTCCTTAACCAGAATAATAAATAACTTATAACAAGTAAAGAGATTTACTTAGTAATTTTGAAACTTCCCACAAAGCTGAGTTCCCATGTGGCTTCATTGGAGAATTCTATCAAACATGTAAAGAAGAATTAATACCATTTTTCATGAGCATTTCCAAAATATAGAGGGAACACTTCTCAACTCATTCTATGAGGCACGTAATACCCCGGTACTAAAACCAGACTAAGACATCACAAGAAAAGAAAACTACATGCCAATATCCCTTCTGAATATAGAGGCAAAAATTCTCATCAAAATACTACCAAACCAAATCCAGCATGACCCAGTGGGATTTATCTAAAACAAAGTTGGTTTACCATCTGAAAAACAATTCCATAAAAAATCATATTAATAAAATAAAGGACAAAAACCACATGATCATCTCAATAGACAGAGAAAAGTAATTTGACAAAATTCAACACCCTTTCATAACAACACCACTCAGGAAAGTAGGAATAGAAGGAAACTTACTCAATCTGAGAAAGGCCATCTACAAAAATCCCACAGCTCGTATTGCACTTAATGGCAAGGCAGAATGATTTCCCAATAGGATCAAGAACAAGACAAGGATGTCTACTCTCACCATTTCTATTCAACATTGTACTAGAGGTTCTATCCAGGGCAATCAGGCAAGAAAAAGAAATAAAAGATTGGAAAGGAAAATGCAAAGCTATGTCTATGCACAAATAACATGATCATGTATATAGAATATCCTAAAGAATCCACTAAAAAATTACTAAAAGGAATAAACAAATTTAGCAAGGTTGCAGGATGCAAGACCAATATACAAAAGTTAACTGTACTTCTATACATTGGCAAAGAACAATCCAAAGTGAAATTAATAAAACAATTTCATTTACCATAGCACTAAACAGAATAAAATACTTGAGAATAATTTTAACAAAAAAGTGCAATACTGGTAGTTTTGAAAACTAAAAAAATTGTTGAAAAAAGTTGAAGAAGATCTAAATAAAAGAAAAGACATCTTAGGGGCCGGCCCAGTGGCGCAAGCAGTTAAGTGCGCGCGCTCCACTGTGGCGGCCTGGGGTTCGCCGGTTCGGATCCCGAGCGTGCACCCATATAAAGTAGAGGAAGATGGGCACGGATGTTAGCCCAGGGCCAGTCTTCCTCAGTGAAAAAAAAAGAGGAGGATTGCCAGATGTTAGCACAGGGCTGATCTCCTCACACACACAAAAAAGACATCTTATATTTATGAATTGGGAGACTTAACATCAAATTAATCTACAGTTTTAATACAATTTCTGTCAAAATACCAGCTGGCTTTTTTTTTGCGGAAATTGAGAAGCTAATCCTAAAATGCATGTGTTAATGCAAGGAAGCCAGAATATCCAAAATAATCTTGAAAACAAGAATAAAGTAGAGGATTCATATTTTCCAATCTCAAAACTTACATGAAAGCTACAGTAATCAAGACACTGTGGCACTGGCAGAAGGATAAACATTTAAATCAATGAAATAGAATTGGGAGTTCAGAATAAACATTTACCTTTATGGATAATTGATTTTCAACAAGTGTGCCAAGATAATTCAACAGGGGAAAAAATAATCGTTTCAACAAATTACACTGGTACAACAGATATCCATGTGCAAAAGAATGGAGTTGAACCTCTACCTCACACCATACACAAAAATTACCTCAATATGGGTTAAAGACCTAAACGTAAAAGCTAAAACTATAAAACCTTAGAAGAAAGCAAATGAATCAATCTTCATAAACTTGGGTTAAGCCACAGCTTTTCAGATATAACACCAAAAGCACAAGGGACAAAAAAGAAAATTGGACTTCATCAAAATTTAAAACTTTTGTGTTTCATAGGACACTATTGAGAAAGTGCAAAAACAACTCAAAGAGTCGGAAAATGCTTGAAAATCATATAGCTGACAAGAGACTTCTATTCAGAATATGTGAAGAACTCTTACAACTCAGTAGTAAACAAACAAATAACTTAAAATATAGGCAAAGGATCTGCATAGATATTTTTTCAAAGAATATAGACAAATGATCAATAAGCACGTGAAAAGATGATCAACATCATTAGTCATTAGGGAAATACAAATCAAAACTACAAGACACACCACTTCACACCTACTGGGATAGCTAAAATAAAAAAGACAAACAATAACAAGTGTTGGGGAGGATGTGGAGAAACTGGAATGATACGTTGCTGATGGGAGTGCAAAATTATACAGCCACTTTGGAAAACAGGTTGGAAGTTACCATTTGACCCAGCAATTCTACTCCTAGGTACATACCCCTCAAAAGTGAAAAGATACGTCCACACAAAAACTTGTATATGGGTGGGCCCAGCAGAGCAGCGTAACAGTTAAGTTTGTGTGTTCCGCTTCAGCAGCCGGGGGTTCACAGGTTTGGATCCTGGGCGCAGTCCTACGCATGGCTCATCAAGCCATGCTGAGGCGGTGTCCCACATAGAAGAACTAGAAGGACATATAGCTATGACATACAACTATCTACTGGGCCTTTGGGGAGAAAAAAGGAAAAAAGGAGGAAGATTGTCAATAGATGTTAGCTGAGGGTCAATCTTCCTCAAAAAAAAAAAAAACTTGTATATGAATATTCAAAACAGCATTATTCATAATAGCCAAAAAGTGAAAAAAACCCAAATGTCCGTCAACTGATGAATGATGCTAAACAATAAGTGAACATCCATACAAGGGAATATTATTCAACAATAAAAAGAAATGAAGTACTGATACCTACGACAGCATGGATGAACCTTGAAAACATACGCAAAGTGAAACAAGCCAGTCACAAAAGACCATATATTACATGATTCCATTAATATGAAATGTCTGGAGTTGGCAAACGCATAGAGACAGAAAATAGATTAGAGTTGGCCTAGGGCTGGGGATGGGAGTTCTCCTGGGAGAGTGTCTACTGATGGGTACAGAACTTCTTTTTGGGGTGATGAAAATATTCTAAAATTAGATTTTGGTGATGGTATGGTGATGGGATATATCTGTCAATATACTAAAAACAACCAAATTGTATGCTTTATTTTTTTTTATTTTTTTATTTTTTTGTTTATTGCAGTAACATTGGTTTATAACATTGTATAAATTTCAGGTGTACATCATTATACCTCTATTTCTGCAGAGATTACATCGTGTTCACCACCCAAATACTAATTACAACCCATCACCACACACATGTACAGAATTATCCCTTTCACCCTCCTCCCTCCCCCCTTTCCCTCTGGTAACCATCAATCCAATCTCTGTCTCTATGTGTTTGTTTATTGTTGTTATTATCTACTACTTAATGAAGGAAATCATACGGTATTTGACCTTCTCCCTCTGACTTATTTCGCTTTGCATAATACCCTCAATGTCCATCCATGTTGTCACAACTGGCTGGATTTCATCATTTCTCATGGCTGAGTAGTATTCCATTGTGTATATATAGCACAGCTTCTTTATCCATTCGTCCCTTGATGGGCACTTAGGTTGCTTCCAAGTCTTGGCTATTGTGAATAACACTGCAATGAACACAGGGGTGTATGTATCTTTATGCATTGGTGTTTCCAAGTTCTTTGGATAAATACCCAGCAGTGGGATGGCTGGATCAGATGGTAGTTTTATCCTGATTTTTTGAGGAATCTCCATACTGTTTTCCATAGTGGCTGCACCACTTTTCACTCCCACCAGCAGTGTATGAGAGTTCCCTTCTCTCCACATCCTCTCCAACACATGTTGTTTCCTGTCTTGTTAATTATAGCCATTCTGATGGGCGTGAGGTGATATCTCATTGTAGTTTTGATTTGCATTTCCCTGATAGTTAATGATTTTGAACATCTTTTCATGTGTCTGTTGGCCATCTGTATATCTTCTTTGGAGAAATGTCTGTTCAGGTCTTTTGCCCATTTTTAAATTGGGTTGGTAGTTTTTTTGTTATTGAGATGCATGGATTCTTTGTATATTTTGGCGATTAAGCTCTTATCAGATGTATGGTTTGCAAATATATTCTCCCAATTGTTAGGTTGCCTTTTCGTTTTGTTGATGGTTTCCCTTGCTGTGCAGAAGATTTTTAGCTTGATGTAGTCCCATTTGTTTATTTTTTCTATTGTTTCTCTTGCCCTGTCAGACATGGTGCTTGAAAATATGTTGCTAAGACCGATGTCAAAGAGTGTACTGCCTATGTTTTCTTCTAGAAGTTTCATAGTTTCAGGTCTTACATTCAAGTCTTTAATCCATTTAGAGTTAATTTTTGTGTATGGTGTAAGGTAAGGGTCTACTTTCATTTTTTGCATATGGCTATCCAGTTTTCCCAGCACCATTTGTTGAAGAGACTTTCTTTTCTCCATTGTATGTTCTTGGCTCCTTTGTCAAAGATTAGCTGTCCATAGATGTGTGGGTTTATTCCCGGGCTTTCGATTCTATTCCATTGATCTGTGTGTCTGTTTTTGTGCCAGTACCATGCTGTTTTGGTTACTATAGCTTTGTAGTATATTTTGAAATCAGGGAGTGTGAAACCTCTAGCTTTGTTCTTTTTTCTCAGGATTCCTTTAGCTATTCGGGGTCTTTTGTTGTTCCATATGAATTTTAGGACTCTTTGTTCTATTTCTGTGAAAAATGTTGTTGGAACTTTGATAAGGATTGCATTGAATCTATAGATGGCTTTAGGAAGTATGGACATCTTAACTATGTTAATTCTTCCAATCCAAGAGCACGGAATATCTTTCCATTTCTTTGTGTCTTCTTCAATTTCTTTCAGCAATCTTTTATAGTTTTCTGGGTACAGATGTTTCACCTCTTTGGTTAAGTTTATTCCTAGATATTTTATTCTTTTTGTTACAATTGTATTCTTAATTTTGTATTGTATTCTTAATTTCTCTTTCTGCTACTTCATTGTTAGTGTATAGAAATGCAACTGATTTTTGTATGTTGATTTTGTATCCTGCAACTTTACCGTATTCATTTATTACTTCTAAAAGTTTTCTAAAAAACCCTAAAAGTTTTAGGGTTTTCTATATATAAAATCATGTCATCTGCAAATAGTGAGACTTTCACTTCTTCCTTTCCAATTTGGATCCCTTTTATTTCTTTTTCTTGCCTGATTGATCTGGCTAGGACTTCCAGTACTATGTTAAATAGGAGTGGTGACAGTGGGCATCCTTGTCTGGTTCCTGTTCTTAGAGGGATAGCTTTCAGTTTTTTACCATTGAGGATAATATTAGCTGTGGGTTTCTCATATATGGCCTTTATTATGTTGAGGTACTTTCCTTCTATACCCATTTTATTCAGAGTTTTTATCATAAGTGGATGCTGTATCTTGTCAAATACTTTCTCTGCATCTATTGAGATGATCATGTGATTTTTATTCCTCATTTTATTAATGTGGTGTATTACGTTGATTGATTTGTGAATGTTGAACCATCCCTGCATCCCTGGAATAAATCCCACTTGATCATGGTGTATAATCTTTTTAACGTATTGTTGTATGCGATTTGCTAGTATTTTGTTGAGGATTTTTGCATCGATGTTCATCAGTGATATTGGCCTGTAATTTTCTTTTTTTGTGTTGTCCTTGTCTGGTTTTGGTATCAGGGTAATGTCAGCTTCGTAGAATGAGTTAGGAGCTTCCCCCTTCCTCAATTTTTTGGAAGAGTTCGAGAAGGATAGGTATTAAGTCTTCTTTGAATGTTTGGTAGAATTCACCAGGGAAGCCGTCTGGTCCTGGACTTTTATTTTTGGGGAGGTTTTTGATTACTGTTTCGATCTCCTTACTGGTGATTGGTCTATTCAAATTCTCTACTTCTTCTTGATCCAGTTTTGGAAGGTTGTATGATTCTAAGAATTGATCCATTTCTTCCAGATTGTCGAATTGGTTGGCATATAGCTTTTCATAGTATTCTCTTATAATCTTTTGTATTTCTGAGGTGTCTGTTGTAACCTCTCTTTCATTTCTGATTTTACTTATTTGTGCCTTCTCTCTTTTTTTCTTGGTGAGTCTAGCTAAAGGTTTGTCAATTTTGTTGATCTTTTCAAAGAACCAGCTCTTGGTTTTATTAACTTTTTCTATTGTTTTTTTAGTCTCTATTTCATTTATTTCTGCTCTGATTTTTATTATTTCCCTTCTTCTACTGATTTTGGGCTTTGTTTGTTCGTCTTTTTCCAGTTCCTTTAGGTGCATTGTTAGATTGTTTATTTGAGATTTTTCTTGTTTGTTGAGATAGGCCTGTATCGCTATAAACTTCCCTCTTAGAACCGCTTTTGCTGTATCCCATAAATTCTGGCATGTCGTATTTTCATTTTCATTTGTCTCTAGGTATTTTTTGATTTCTTCTTTGATGTCTTCGTTAACCCAGTCGTTGTTCAGTAGATTTTGTTTAATCTCCATGTATTTGTGGCTTTTCTGATTTTCTTCCTATAGTTGATTTCTAGTTTCATACCGTTGTGATCAGAAAAGATGCTTGGTATTATTTCAATCTTCTTAAATTTATGGAGACTTGTTTTGTGGCCTAATATGTGATCAATCCTGGAGAATGTTCCATGTGCATTTGAAAAGAACGTGTATTCTTCGGTTTTTGGATGGAATGCTCTGTATATATCTACTAGGTCCATCTGTTCTAGTGTGTCATTTAAGGCCAGTGTTTCCTTATTTATCTTCTTTTTGGATGATCTATCCGTTGGTGTAAGTAGAGTGTTAAAGTCCCCTACTATTATTGTGTTACTGTCTATTTCTGTTTTAATGTCTGTTAATAATTGCTTTATATATTTAGGTGCACCTACATTGGGTGCGTAGATATTTACAAGTGTTACATCCTCTTGTTGGATTGTTCCCTTGATCATTATGTAATGCCCTTCTTTGTCTCTTTTTACAGTTTTTGTTTTAAAGTCTATTTTGTCTGATATGAGTACTGCTACCCCAGCTTTCTTTTCATTGCCATTTGCGTGGAGTATCTTTTTCCATCCCTTCACTTTCAGTTTGTGAGTGTCTTTAGTTCTGAAGTGTGTCTCTTGTATGCAGCATATATATGGGTCTTGTTTTTTTATCCAGTCAGCCACCCTATGCCTTTTAATTGGAGCATTTAGTCCATTGACGTTTAAAGTAGCTATTGATAAGTATGTACTTACTGCCATTTTTTAACTTTTTTTCTCAGTGTTTTAGTAGTCCTTCTCTGTTTCTTTCTCCTTCTATACAGAATTGATGGTCTCTTTAGTTTGACTTCTGTCTGAAAGTTCTACTCTTTAACTCCCCTCCTCCCTCCTTTTATGTTTTTGATATCATATCTAACCTCTTTTTTGTCCATTTGTATCCATTACCCTCTTATCATGGAAATAGATAATTTTTCCTATTTGTGGTCTTCTCTTTTCCTCTTAAATCAGTCCCTTTAACATTTCTTGTAGCACTGGTTTCTTGGTGACAAACTCCTTTAATTTTTGCTTATCTGGGAAATTTTTGATCTCTCCTTCCATTTTTAATGATAATCTTGCTGGGTAGAGTATTCTTGGCTGTAAGTTTTTTCCTTTTAGCACTTTAAATATATCATGCCACTCTCTTCTAGCCTGTAAGGTTTCTGTTGAGGAGTCAGCTGATAGCCTTATGGGGTTTCCTTTGTATGTAACTTGACTTTCTCTGGCAGCTTTTAGGTTTCTCTCTTTATCTTTTATTTTAGACATTTTGATTATGATGTGTCTTGGTGTGGGCCTCTTTGGATTTATCTTGTTTGGGGCTCTCTATGCTTCCTGTACCTGGATGTCTGTTTCCTTCCTTAGGTTAGGGACGTTTTCATCTATTATTTCTTGAAATAGATTCTCTGCCCCTTTGTCTCGTTCTTCTCCTTCCAGGACACCTATTACATAGATGTTAGTGCGCTTGATGTTGCCCCAGAGCTCCCTTAGATTGTCCTCACTCTTTTTAATTCTTTTCTCTTTACCTGTTCAGCTTGGGTAATTTCTTCTAGTCTTTCATCCAGCTCACAGATCCGTTCTTCTGTTTCCTCTACTCTGCTTTTGAGTACCTCTAGCGAATTTTTCATTTCCAGTATCATATTCTTCATTTCTGATTGGTTCTTTTTTATATCTTCCATTTCTTTGTTGATATTCTCACTGAGTTCATCTATTCTTCTCCCCAGATCAGTGAGCATCCTTAACACTCTTAGTTTGAACTCTCTGTCAGGTAGGTTGCTCATTTCTGTTTCACTTAGTTCCTTTTCTGGAGTTTTGTCCTGTTCCCTTACTTGGAATGTATTCCTTTGCCTCCTCATTTTGCCTCTTTCCCTGTGCTTGTGTCTACTTATTAGGTAGGTCACCTACGTCTCCTGCTCTTGGATAGATGACCTTATACAAGTGATGCCTTAGGAGTCCTGCAGTGTGCTTCCCTCAGTTCTCAATGTTCCGGGGGTGACCCCTATGTGGGCTACGTGTGTCCTTCTGTTGTGGCCTGTTTGCTCTACCTGTACGCGTCCAGGGAGGCCGAGTTATGCTCCTGGCCAGCTGTTGCAATGCTCAGCTGCTTGTAGTTGTTGTGGGCCCTTCAGTCTCTTTATCGGGTGTGGGGAGCCCCAGCACAGTTGGCTGCAACTTCTAACACCACATTTGTGTTGCAGTATTTCTTTTAACTGAGTAGGCCCCCAGCATGGCAGGTTGTTAGGCTCAAGGGCTTACAATTGCTATAAGCCTCCAGCCTTTAGGTCTCCGGTCAGCTCTCTGAGGATTGCAGCTGGGTGGGGCTGGCCTCAGGTACAGGAGCACCCAATTGTTTCAGACTTGGGAAGGTGGGGCAAACCCCCTATGTGGGTCTTTGAGAAGCACAAGTCTTCTGCCGCTGACAAGCCCTGCCGCCCACAGGTCCACACACACAGTCAACACAGTCCTGCCCTGTCTGCACACCCCGACCTCCCTAAGCGGACCCAGTCTCTCCACAGGGGGAGCCCCACACACCCCACCACTACCCCACACTCTCCAACTGCTCCTTGTGCACGCCCTGCCCCACTGAAGTCAGCTCAGTTGCCAGGCTGCAGAGAATCCAGTCACCAATCTATGCAGACCCACAAGTTGCCTGAGGGCTTGTTCTTGGGTGGGGTCAGTCTATAGGGTGGGCTGCCCACTCTGGCTGAGCTGGATTAAATCCGTGCTCTAGCGGGTGGGGCAGATCCTGGGCTAGCAGGCCCCAGGGAGTACTCCAATGGCGTCTGTGTCACCACGCCCACACCAGGCCACAACAATGGCCACCGCCAATGTCCCAGTCCCTGGAGAGGTCTCATCTCTCACCGAAATGCACTCAGAGCCTATCAGGTGAGTCTCTTTTCACCAAAGCACTGTGCGCCTTTCTTTATGGTGATTTTAGGATGCTTTCTGAAACGGGTGAGTTTGTGCGCAGGCCCTTTAAGAGCCGGTTTTAGTTTCTTTGTGAACCAGGTTTACTGGGGGTGCTCCCCAATGTTCTAGCAGCAGGCAAAGTCAGATATTATGTCGCTGGTCTCGATTGTGCTGGGTCCACAAAATGCCCACAGTGGGGTTGCTCCCTGGCTCTTCCAGGGAGGGCTGCGTACCTGTGGGCTGCACCCGGGTGGCCGTGAGGCGCTGTGGCTGGTGAAGGCGGTGTTTTTTCTCTCCAGAAGGGAGTTTCTGCCTCTTCCACCTCAATCAGGATGGTCCCTTGTTGCAGGAGTTCCTCTTATCCAGTTTTCAGTTCTGTCTCAGGGGTAATTTTTCTACCAGTAGTTGTAAATTGGCTATGTCCATGGGAGGAGGTGAGTTCAGAGTCTGCCTACACCGCCATCTTGACTCCCTCTCCAAATTGTATACTTTAAATGGGTGAATTAATTACGGCATGTGAATTATATTTTAGTAACGTTGTTGAAAAAAAAAGAAACTGTAAAACTGAGGAGCGTAATGAGATGAAATCACACACTATCAGCAGTATAAAGGCCTAGAAATAATCAAGTCAAGTGAGAACAGGAAGTAAGAATTTACATATGAAGAATAATAGGAAGAATTGTTTCCAACAGAATCAAATCTGAAATATCTTTGCTGTTTGGCAAAAAGGCATATCTTCCTTTTGTAAACTGGGAAACATGGAAGATGATTAAAAACCCCAGGGAAGGGGTTTTCCCTGTAGATAAAAGATAAGGATCACAATATGCAGAAAAGTAAGGTATTTCATAAATTTTAAGTAATTAACAAATATAAGGAAAGATAATCCATTTAACCTTGGCACTCAATATTTTTATTCAAAGGGCTAAGCTTAGTGACCTAGGATTTTACTAGTTTCCTGTAAGTGACCTAACGTGGATCTACAACAAATTATATTTGTATAATTAAGTTATTAAAACTTTCTAAATTATATTAGTTTCTAGTTTGTAGAATTAATCCATAGACAAGGCACAGAAGACTTACATGTACAGAGTAAAATGTGAATGTGTAAAATTTGAAACTATAGGCATGACTTTTCTCTTCATCTTACATAGCAGAAAATCAACAGACTTGTATTAAGTTTACGGATGAGGAATCAGGAGAATAATTATCTTATTTTAAAAGTAAGCAAGAGAAGAAGGGGGACTGATTTTTAAAAGTTAACAGAAGTTAACAATGGGTTTTTAAAGAGGGAGATATTTATTTGCTGCCTAAAGTTTATAAAACAAAAAATATAGGTTAAAACATATTTAGAATTACAAAGTTTAAAGAATAAAAACAAAAACTTTAAAATGGTTGCCTCTGAAAAGTGTGACTGGGGTGAGGGGCGATTAATTCTACTTTTCATTCATTAGTAGTCGTAATATTTGAGATTTTAAGGATCATGAATATGTGTTACTTTTAGGAAAGTAAAAGTATTAGCAACAATATTAAATTGATGTCTTCCCCCATAAAAAACTAGAAAACCATGAGGAATTATTTAAAAACAAACAAAATCAAAACAGACCTTATTAGAAAACTATGCTGATGAGATGCCCAATCCGTCTTCCACACTTCGCCTTCATAATTTGAGTTCTACAGATCTCAGTCGCTCAGTAGGAACCATTCTCTGGGGGCCGAGGGTCTCATTACAGCACTTTCTCAGGACTGTGCCACGCCCCAATGACATTCCAACTCCTGGGGCTTTGGGGAACCCTGACCTCATGAGCAGTAACAAGCAGTGGGAAGCTGGGCTCCGAGAACCCCTGGCTCTCTCCCTGTTCAGCCCACAGAGAATTCCCTTTCATTGAGATTCTCCTCTCATCAAGGTTATCAGTCCAGCCGTCACTAGCGCTGAACCCTTTTATCAGCCATACTTGATAATTATAAAATATTTGCAATTATACAATATGCTAATTCTTAGACGTCTACAAACAGCTTAATCAATTGAGCACATTTTATTATTTCTAGTCTAAACATTATAGACTCACATGAAGTCTCTGAGATCAGTAAATTATTCTAGATTGTTAAACTGCTGCCAACCGAATCAGAAGTTTTATTTGAATTTATTAGGCTTACTACATTATTTAGCCAGCAAGATTGAGACAAACAACAGAAACGAAGAGGCATCCTGGAGTCACACTGGGAAACTTGATGGGTTCCTATGAATTACAGTGGGGGGAAGCCGTCTAAATTCAGGAGGAACCAGATTCACCTGAAAACCTTCACTGTCGAGTTGAAATTAATGTTAAGCCAGGTTCTTGAGGCATCTGGACTTCTTAGAAGCCTTATTTCCCCTGTCATAGTGTGGCTGGTTGTCTGTGCGTGCGTGCGTGCGTGCA
The DNA here is from genome assembly GCF_057802395.1 of Ceratotherium simum simum. Lineage (NCBI taxonomy): Eukaryota > Metazoa > Chordata > Mammalia > Perissodactyla > Rhinocerotidae > Ceratotherium > Ceratotherium simum. Next base: position 12,051,012 of record NC_141937.1, on the reverse strand, counting down.
TGCGTGTGTGTGTGGTGGGTGAATAAACATCCATTTGTATAGGTATGTATATGCATACATACCTGGTGGTGTCTGTGTCTCCAGCTACTCTATTGAGAAAGAAAGAAATATTTTTTCATGCCCTTTAGGACCTGTAAGCATGTATCACATTTGATCATCCCCAAATAGAGCAAGAGATGAAGTGTTCTTCCAGTACTTATATTTAAATTCGTTCTGTAAGAACCATATACAGTCATGCATTGCTTAATGAGGGGATACGTTCTGAGAAATGCATCATTAGTCAATTTCATCTTTGTGTGAGCATCATAGGGTGTACTTACACAAACCTAGATGGTATAGCCTACTGCACACCTAGGCTGTGCGGCACAGGCTATTGTTCTTAGGCTACAAACCTGTACAGCATGTTACTCTCCTGAATATTGTAGGCAATTGTAATACAATCATATTTGTGTATCTCAACATACCTAAACATAGAAAAGGTACAGTAAAAAAACAATAAAAAGATTAAAAAATAGTATACCTGTATAGGGTACTCACCATGAAAGGAGCTTGCAGGCCTGGAAGTTGCTCTGGGTGAGTTAGTGAGTAGTGAGTGAATGTGAAGGCCTAGGACATTACTGTGCACTACTGTAGACTTTATAAATGCTGTACACTTAGGCCACACTAAATTTCTAAAAAATATTTTTTTCTTCAATAATAAATTAATCTTAGCTTACTGTAAATTTTTTCCTTTATGAACTTTTTAATTTTCTGTAACTTTTTGACTCTTTTGTAATAACACTTAGCTTAAAACAAATACCTTGTACAGAGCCAGACCTGATGCTTTAGTGGTTAAGTTTCGGCGCTCTCACCACTTCAGCGGCCTGGGTTTGTTTCCCAGTCGTGGAACCACACCACCCGTCTGTCAATTGCCATGTTGTGGTGGCAGTGCACATAGAAGAACTAGAAGGACTTACAAATAGGATATATAACCATGCACTGGGGCTTTGGGGAGAAGAAAGAAAAAAAAAAGAAGATTGACAACAGAAGTTAGCTCAGGGCGAGTCCTTCCTTGCAAAAAAAAAAAAATATATATATATATATATATATACACACACACACATAGTACAGCTGTACAAAATGTTTTTTCCTTGTATCCTTATTCAATAAGCTTTTTTCTATTTTCAATTTTTTTTTTCACTTTTTAAACTTTTTGGTTAAAACTAAGACACAAACACACACATTAGCCTAGGCCTAGACAGGGTTGGGATCATCAATATCACTGTCTTCCACCACCATATCTTGTCCCACTGGAAGGTCTTCAGGGGCAATAACATGCATGAAGCTGTTGGATCCTATGTTAACAGTGCCTTCTTCTGGAACACCTCCTGAAGGACGTGCCTGAGGCTCTTCTTGAGGAGGTGTCACTCTTTTCAGAAATATGTCTATGGTGGTTTGCTTGGTTTGTTTCTTTTTTTCATCACAGATTTACTTGTAAGTAAATAATACACCATGAACATTCCTCTCTATTAATGGAAACCTTTTGGTGTTGGGGTCAGTGTTTTCAAACTTTTTAAGGAGCTGGTTGAGATCTGCAAAAGCTTCTGCTAAGCACTTCACTGTGAATTTTCTTGGGGATTTTTCCTCTTTTTCTTTTCCTGCAGTTTCCTTTTCTCTTGCCTCTTCATCAGCTATGTATTTCTGTTCCCGTTCCAACAACTCCTCATTATTCAGTTCCTCAGCAACCACCTCTAGGAGCTCCACGACGTCATCCTCACCCACACCCAGGTTAAAGTTGTTTGCTGTCTCAACCATAGTCTTGTTGATTTTTGCAACCTCCTCGTCCTTGGCAAATCCTTTGAAGTCTTAGATGAACCTCTTGAGTGTCATCTTCCAGATGGCATTCATACACTCCTTGGTGACATCACCCCAAGCCCAAGCAAGGTTCTTGATCAGTCATAGATGTTGTAATCCTTCCAGAACTGCATCAGTGTCTTCTCAGTTGCAGTAATAGCCTGGACAAAGGTCCCCCTCATGGAGTAGGCCTTAAAAGCTGCTGTAACTCCTTGATCCATTGGTTGGATCAAAGAGGTGGTATTTGAAGGGAGAAACACTGCTTTGATATCAAGATGGAGATCACCAACGAAAGAAGGATGTCTGTGAGCATTATCAACAATAAGCAAAATCTTGAAAGCTGTTATTTTCCAAACAGTACTTCTCCATTTCACTGGCACAGCAATTCAGGAGGGCATCTTGGAAGAGGACCTGGGTCATCCAAGACTTCTTATTGCTCCTGTAGTACACTGGCAGTGTGCGCTTATAGATATGCTTGAAGGCCCTGGGGTTCTCACTGTGCCAGCTCACAAAGGGTTTCAATTTGTAGCCTAGAACATTGCCCCCAAGAAAGATTGTTCTCCTATCCTCAAAAGTCTTGAAACTTGGCATTGCCTTGTCCTCCTTATGGATGAAAGTCCCTTCAGGCATCCGTTTCCAGAATAGGTAAGTTTCATCCATATTGAATATTTGCTCTGGCAAGTAATTTTCCTCCACAATCCATTTATCTAGAGTTTCCAAAAATTCTTCAGCTGCCTTCACACCAGCACTCGCAGACTCACCACTCACTTTCACATTATATAATGAATAACGATTCTTGACTCGTTGAAACCACCCAGAGCTAGCAGTAAATTCAACATCATAGTTGGGTCCAGCCTTTTCTTTCAACATCGCAAACAAAACTTTTGCTTTAGCCGTGATCGTCATGGTGCTGAGGCGGATATGCTTCTATGTCTGGTCTTGAATCCAGGTCATTAGAAGCTTCTCCAAGTCTGATATAGGTTCTTCTCAAATTTTCGTTAGTCTCATTACCTTCAATGAAGCAGATCTTTTAACAGCTTCCGTCACTTTGTTCTTGTTCCGCAAGATTGTAGCTATGGTGGAATGGGACATGCCTGACTGGCGAGCAGTAACCATCGCTGATTTTCTACCCTCATGTCCTTAATCACTTTTAATTGTGTTTCCAGGTCAGTCACTCAATGTGGCCTCTTACTGGCAACATTAGCAGTGGATTTTGTACACTTAGTGGCCATGATGAACAAAACAACAGGAGAAACACAAGAGAAACACAAGAGAAAATGATGCAATCAAGAGATTTGGTAAACCCGAGATATATGAGGCTGTTGATGGCAGAACACAGCATACTATTTTCCAGTAAACTTTTTTATAAGTAGAAAGAATACACTCTAAAATAAGATAAAAAGTACAATCTTGTAAATACATAAACCAGTAACATAGTCATTTATTATCAAGTATTATGTGCTATATATAATTGTATGTGCTATACTTTCATACCACTGGCAGCACAGTAGGTTTGTTTACACCAGCATCACCACAAATACATGAGTAATGTATTGCACTAGGACTTTATATAGCTATGACATTACTAGGTGATAAGAATTTTTCAGCTCTATTATAATCTTATGGGACCACCATCGTATATGCAGTTCATTGTTGACCAAACCGTCATGTGGCACATGACTGTATTCCCAAATATAAGGCAAGGCTTTTACTCACCCCCCACGTTAACCCTCCTTGTATTCCAATTTTTAAAAAGTCTTTTATACCACTGGGTATATCTCTCCCTTAGTGACTTTATTTTTTAACAACTGAATAGTCTTTGGAGAAAATATATTTCCTCAAAGCCTCCTCAAACAACGCTAGTTTGGGATGGTTATGAAGCCCATGATTAAGTAGATTTAAAACATTAAGAAAAGATAAATTTGATACAGCTTTAGCCATTGTTTTTTGAAGCATAATCTCCTAGTTTCTAGGCCTAGATGTTTTAATAAGTCAATTAAACTGCATTTTAAAAAGTAATATATTCAGTGGTTATGTTGTACAGATCATGAAAATGTTCTTATAGCCCAAAGTGGAAAACTTTTCATAATATTCAAGTGAAGGTATTTGTAGCCTGGGACTAAATTTCTGTCAGCACATACCCAGATGAAGGGAATGCTCTATTTTAAAAATTGTACTTAGAAATGAAGATGATATTCTGTACAGCAATGCTTCTCAAACCTTAATGTGCACGCTTATCTGGGGATCTCGCTGAAAATAGAGATTCTGATTCAGGGCCTGGGATGTTTTATGCCAATGATGTTGGTCTCAGAACCCCATTTTGAATATCAAGACCCCAGAAAACTTTGTTAGGTGACTCAAAAGTCAACTCTAATAAAGATGAAGACATTGATCACTGATGTCAACCATGCAGATGAAGAGCTGGGTAAACTGTTTTCATGTAAAATGGAAGCAGAAAAAGCAATGCACACACACACATACATACACATATATATAGTCATGCACCGCATAACAGCGTTTTGGGCAACCACAAACTGCATATACCATGGTGGTGGTCTCACATTAGTACTATATAGCCTAGGTGTGCAGTAAGCTGTACTATCTAGGTTTGCGGAAGTACACTCTATGATGTTCACACAATGATGTAATCGCCTAATGATGCATTTCTCAGAATGTATCCCCGTTGTTAAGCGAAGCATGACTGTACGTATAAACTTAATGTGTGAATTTTAAATATGTAAATATGATTAACTACAAGTGAAACAACTTAAGAAGATATTTGACTGTTCAATCCACATTTCTAAATGTTTATATATATTTAAGCCATCTGAATTATTTTTGTGTGGGATACAGGCAAACTGGTTTTTATTCATGGTCATATGTATGGCATTTCTCCCGAAAATTTCCTGCTCTGCTTAACAGATCTGAAAGACATAGCCAAATTAGAATTTATTTTATGATCAGTTATTTGAACTGGAATAAAATGGGAATGTTTAGATTTCTTCTGGTCAATGATCAAATAGGATAGTATGATGAATTGACTCATTTCTGCCTCATAATGAAAGAAAGTAGCACGCATTTTTAAAAATAAGATACGTCAGTAATATGTGATAGGCCAGATTTTAAAACAATTGCACATAACAGGAAAAGAGAAGAAAGAAAAAAAACTCCTACTGCTAAGTTTTATAAACCTCAGGACCAGAACTCAAATTGGAGACAGGTATGTCTCAGAAGAGAGGGCTATCATAACAAAGGCATTTTTTAAGGGAGAAAAATAAATATGAAAATAACAGACCACTTAAAGCTAAATAAAAATAAGGCCTTTCAAACATAGTTTCAGTTAACTTCAAAATGTTTTTAGAAAAAAATTTCAACTCTATACTTTTACAACTACAGATACAAAGTTGGGCGGCTCTCAGAAGTTTCTTTCCACATTAAGTCTCTATTTTGTTGGAATGAGGTGTTTCTAAGAGCAAATTCTTGACGTATTTTCTAAAAATTTTCACATGGTGGAATAGAAAATACTATTGCTATAATGACTGCCCTAGAATTTAACTCTGTATTTACCTGCAAAAAATAAGAAAAATGTGTGAATGTAATTGATTGAGATTATTTTCGCCTCAATTGTGAACCACGTTAACTGGCCTTGTCATAAATGAAATGAAATGAAAATATTAATGCAGCTTTATAGTATTGTATTTTGTTTCAGCAATAAAATCATTTCTTTGCTGTAGAAAGGATCAAAAGTTCCATAATTTTGGTTTTGTTAACACTCAAAAAATATTTCTATAAGAATTTTAAGTGTTTAGAATGCTTACAGTGGAGTAGAAGAATTGCCTAAAAACAAACATAGTTGTACTGCTTGCAAAAAAAAACCGAATGACAAAACCAATTAGATGTGTATGAGGGGTGGAGAAATGAACGTCAATGTTGTAAAAATTGTCTTTAAAAAATAATATCAAAGTTGGTATTGTAAGAGATCCTTAGTTATAATTACTCCATTTTTGTTCTACTATGAATCCAAAAATATGTTAATTTTAAAGACATAATCAATTGACCTTAAATAACTGTGTTAATGTAGCCCACAAATAAATGAGCTTGAAATTGTTAAACAGCAAAACATTAGGCAGCATTGTTCAGATTTTCAGTGGAATCTGCCACAATCTATTATATTATTTGTGGTTTGTTGTTTACAAAATTGTATTTAAGTATATAGTTTTCATTCTATAGTGTAGGATGAGATCTTGATCTTTCTATTGTCATTACAAGATCCTAAATTTAAATGCTTATTAATGCACATAGACTTAATTGACTCCAAGAGATAATTACCATTAACATGCCAGTGTTCAAAAGGATAAAACAGATCATTATTAGAAGAGAAAACACAAAGAACTAATAAATGTGAAAACATTCATCTTCACTATTAACTAAGAGTAAAATCAAAGGCGAAAATGAAATAGTTTGCAAGTTGGACCCCTTTATATACAATTGATAGGAGTATAAAATGGTTTAACTTTTCTTTTCCTTTTTTTTTTTTTGAGGAAGATTGGCCTTGAGCTAACATCTGTTGCCCATCGTCCTTTTTTTTCTTTTTTCTCCCCAAAACCCCAGTATATAGTTGTATATCCTAATCCTAGGTTCTTCTATGTGGGACGCTGCCTCACTGTGGCTTGATGAGCAGTGAGTAGGTCCGCATACAGGATCCGAACCTACAAACCCCGGGCCGCAGAAGTGGAACGCACGAACCTAACCGCTAAGCCACTGGCCCGGCCCCTAACTTTTCTAAAACCATTTGACGGTATGTATGAAGAGCCTTAAGAATGGATATACTCTTTGGCTTAGTAATGGTGCTTCTAGGAATCTATTTTAATAAAATAATTAGAGATGTAAATAAAATTTTTGAATAAATATATTAACACAGGATTATTTTCGATAGTATAAAATTGGAAATAACTCAAATGTCCAACAATAAGTTATGAGTTAAATAAGTTATGATGTATCTGTAAATTAAGCTATTTTATATAGATTATGCTTTTGAAAAATTTTAATGACATAAGAAAGTGACAAAAAGAAAACTACCTTTAAGCTAAATATCACATTTATGAACATATGTATTCATAATTATAATTATATAGAAAAGAAAGTATCATATATAGAAAAAAAGGCTGAATGGAAGCTTACAAATTTTTTTGTTTTTTTTCTTCTTCATTCTATTTTGTAATTTGCCAGGTCTCTTTCCAACATCACTTAAAGGATGTAGTACTTTTAGAATCAGAAGAAAACTCAACAACAAAATTGAAGTGTGCATTATAGTTTCCAGAGAAGGTAAAAGAGTTAAAATGTACCCATTATAGGATGGGTCCTAAATTATACCAGTTTGGATGTGTCCCACAATAAGCTACTGAAAAACCATTATTTTTCAATAATAAGGCTTTTTAGCAGGGCTTCTTTTTCAGTAACTTTCAGAACCTAGTTCTCAAATTCCTTCAGCTGTTCGATAGCAGATACTGAATTCATAGATGAAACATTTATATTTCTTAAAATCACCAATCAGTCATGGGGAGAAGGCCTGTAGGAATAAATTTGGTCTGCATATTTCTCCTTACATTTTTGCATCCTGACTTTCACTGAGCTCCCGTAATGCTGCCCATGAGTCACCATTACCTTCATATCTGGCTCAGTTGCTGATTGCTTTCAAAAATCCTGCAGCTAAGAAGGGACCCCGGAGAAACATTCTAGTCATGTAGACACCATAACTTAAAACCACTTTTAAGGATTTGGCTTCAAATCTAACTTCCCGGTTTGGCTTATCACAAGATGCTTGCAATGTAATGCCATTGTTTTCATGAAAGATGGCAAAAGGACTATTAATGACACTAATTAAGATGTGTGAATATCATTTAGATGCTCCTCTTTGTTGCTTTCCAAGAATAAGCTATGTTACCTAACACACTACTTAGTAATGATACAAGTGTGTATCTTTCAACTACAAGGTCAGATTTTAAAGCAGGGCTTTTATTATTCATGTGTTCTAAGTTCCTACACAGTCGACATAGAGATTCCATTAACAAATCTTAGTGTGCTCCTCTTTAACCTATTACAGCCATAGCCTCTCCCACCCACCCCGAATCATGTGGTAATTGTGAGTTGGAGCATTTCAAACCTTTATCCTGGCTTAAAAATAATTTCTAAAGCATCGTGTACACACAGAGAACCTATCTGTTTAATTGTTTGCATTTTTAAATAAGACCCTGACTGGTGTATTTGACCAGTCATAAAAAATCAAAATGCTGTTTACCTGAAACCCACTACTCATCTATCCAGCAAGTCAGCCTAAAGTAAGCTTTGTGTCTCTAAAGTGAAACCTAGCACAGAAAATAAAAGAATATACTAATATGATGACTCAACAACTCTGTGTCACAGAACAGAAAATGGAGGCTCAGAAAGTCGGCCACGACACCAGCAAACAAATGTCGCATTTCAGTGCAAGACGTCTCTGGTGGTAGCTTGGCATTCCTCTCTCAGACCCAACAAAGATTAAGGAGAACCTCGTATGTGGCAGATCCCTCATATGCCCGCTTCCCGTTTCATCTTAGTAAATGTCTATGATTGTCACTCAGGCGATAGAAACCTACATTTATGCAGTCCTTGGTAGCAGTCAAGTGTTCTCATATTTATGACTTTATATAATTCTCACAATGGTTATGTGAAGTATGTATTATCCTTATTCTATAATTGCATGTTTAAGAAGTTCCTTCAGTCGTAGTCACATGTAAAAGACTACTTGCTTAGGTACACAACTGTGGGTTTTTTTCTCCCCTTGGAAATCTCTATACTAATTCCTCAATTGCTCTCTGGCATTTGGAACCGCTGGCTAGTTCTGAGGCCTGCCTGATGTATTCCTGTTGGTTCATAAACTGGCCCTATACACAGAGGGCAGGGCGAGACTGAAGACAGTGGCAGAACGCTCCAGATTGGTAGGTGGCAGTTTTAATAAGCAAGGGAACTTACTTACGAGGCTTGTCCTGGGTGATCGCAAGATGAGTAGACCTCTGCACCTGCCCACCAGAATCTTAAAAGTTTATATAGAGGCCTTCACTGGGTTTGGTTACGTATTCAGTCCAGATGGGCCCAACAACACCTTACTCTCTCAAAGTTATTCCTTGGAAGAACTCCCACTGTGGGAACAGTAGGCAGAGTGTACATTCCAAGGGCAGGGAAGGGAGTGAGGAGCCTCTGATTGCCCAGGTCCAGCTCAAGGGCCAACTGGTGGTCACATCTTCTTGATTACCTCCTCCAAGAGTTCCTTTAGAAGGACTCTTCCTGGGGCCAGCCCGGTGGTATAACAGTTAAGTGCACGCGCTCCAAGGCGGTGGCCCGGGGTTCGGGTCCCGGGTGCGCACTGACATACGGCTTGTCAAGCTACACTGTGGCAGCGTGCCATATAGAGTAGAGGAAGGTGGCATGGATGTTAGCCCAGGGCCAGTCTTCCTCAGCAAAAAGAGGAGGATTGGCAGATGCCAACTCAGGGCTGATCTTCCTCACACACACACAAAAAAAGAGGGAATCTTCCTTTTGCCCTCTGTGAGATCCTTTTAGGATATTTTATTTGTCTTCACATTTAAATATTATCCTCATATGTCTATATGCAAATCTGTTTTTATTCATTGTTACTTAAGTTAATTGGATCTGAAGACATAGGTGTTCAATCCAAGAACGTTATCATTGCTAAAAATTTATTATTGCTCTGGTTAAGTGTTGTCTTTTCTTCAAGGTCCTTAGTTATACCTAGGCTAGTTCATTTTTTCCTCTATATTCCATATCTACCATCTTCTCTCACTATTTTGTTTCTATTTATCTCTGTTCTTCTGCATTCTAGGAAAGTTTCTCAAAATTATAGCCCGTATTATCGTTTCCATTTTCCACAGCATCAGTTCTGTTCTTTACTGCTCCCAACACGGATTCCAGTTTTATGATGGCTACTTCTCCAGCTACTTCTGCTCTCAACACAGTCTCTTCTTATCCTTGCAGCTCCTGATTCATGGAGCTCATAAATTTTTCTATCATATTAAAGATATGAAACAATTTACTACATTTACAAAATTCTTGTGAATTCATTTCCAGAAGTATCTTTGAGGATGAAATAGCAATTACTCCACATTGTATTTTCCTCTTTCGTTTTTCTAAATGAGAGGATGTGTCTATAGTCCTTGTGGTTGTCAGTGGACAGAACATCTAATTTAGCCTTGCTCTTCGTATTTATTGTCCAGGAAAAGTTAATAGGAGGATAATAGGATAAGTCCAAGGAGGTTGATAGAATCCTCCTTAGCCCAGATCTAAACCTAGAGGACCGATTGATAAAGTCAGTGCTTAGCCCAGTTTTTAGTGTCTAGCTCTGCATTTCATATTTGCACAGTAAGGATGGGGATCAAGTGCATATAGGGCCTGAGAGGAGACATGTTGCTTGAAACAAGCGTATTTCTTATGATTATTGTTTTGTATACTCAAAACTAAATTCTGCAAAGCTTGACAAAATCATGGTTAGGTGGAGATACACAGAAATGGAATCATTTGAGGTGGTGCGGACTAAATCATGTTGAGAAATGATTTAGTAGTGGTTGAGCAAAAGAACATGGAAAAATTGAATGACTTTTCAGGTTTCTTTCCATCTGTTCTGCTTTATTAATTGTAACTAAGCTTTCCTGTATCCACATATCACTGCCCATCTTCTTCTCTCCTATTTTTCCCTCTGAAGTCTAATAAATGGCTTAAAAGGAAATTTCTAATGGAAGGTGGGTGCAGATAATATTCAGGTCACTTCAAAAGTGGCACATGTGTAGCTGAGAGAGACAGCCAATTCTCAGGTTGTTACTTCAGATTTAGAATGCAGAGCCAAGGAGCAGGCAGTAGGAGAGGAATGAAGCTCCAGGCTGTCTTCCCATGGGGACCAGTTTGCTCCTCCTAGCAGCAAAATCTGGGAACGCTTCTGATTATATTTCTCTATTCCTCTCCATTGGTTTTGTGGTTGGTGGAATTTTCTCCAAATTTCTGGCAGCTAGTGGAATGTCAGTCTCTGTGTTCCATTTTCTTGGAGAATTTTCATCCTTTCAGATTCTTCAAAAGTATTTTGGAAGAAGTGAGAAGAAGCTGCCTCAGGAACTACAAGTCGCATGCCATGTTTGTTCTAATTTTAGTCCCAAATCACTCAATTCAGTTGTGCAGATAAATGAATTGTCACAAACTATTTACAGAACCAAATTGAGAACAATTCGCTCTCATCCTCACCTTACTATTCTGAATCAAATCTGCTCGGGAACAAATCTGGTATTAGTTGCTTCTTCTTTAGTGTGAAATCATGTCAATATGTTAACTTTCCACCTATATTAATCTAAAGCTTACTTCTAATTAAGCAGTAGCTACAAATTAAAGGGATTCAAGCATCAGTGCACAGGCAGGAGTTTTCTTCTAATCTGGAGACCCTGTGGGAATCATAACCCAGACTATGCAATTGGCAGCCTAGCCTTCCTGTAAGAAACCTGGCTCTGCCATTTTAATGGATTTCATCTTTTTATTCACATTTCTGCATTTAAACTCTCCTTGATTCTAACCACAGATAACAAATTAAATACAAAACAAATCCATAAACCATACTGGTTAAATTCTATGTGCATTTTAATTTCAACAAGCACTTGGCCAGCTCTTGTAAATTGTTCCAGGGACAGTGGGAGGGATTTATGCTGAGGCCCTCAGCCATCAGCAAGTCTGCAGTCAGCCTGGCCCAGGACACCAGCAACAGCTGGAGGATCCCTGGAGGATGACCCAGGAGGCGAGAATTTCCAAATTGATGGCCCAGGAGGCGTGAATTTCCAGGCTGTCATGACATTGGGAGCAATGGGAAACATTGAATGACAGAGTCACAATCTTCACATCTTCACAGATGAAGTGCAAACAAACAGATGTCAACTACCTGCACAAGGATGTAGAAGGGACACAACTGCACAGCATCATTTGGTCAAGTCACTGGGGTTGACTGCTTGCCATCTCACTGGATGTTGACCCTGTTGTGTGATTGCAACCCAAATGGTATAACAGACTTTTATGATGTCTTGGATAAAGAAGATGATAGATTTCTTCCATGCTTCACAGCTCAGATCTCAGCAGGAACATTGGGCTCCACTCAGGGTGCTGTACAGAAGAACAGCAAGGAATTAGAATGCGTCCAGGTGAGGGTCACCAGAAAGTAAGACCCTACAAACTGGCATGGTGAGGAATAGATGAAGGTCCAATCACATCTGGATAGCCATTTGTAGATGATGTTACTGAGTGGATCCACGCTTTGCAGATGATTGAATGAAATGGCTTCTATTATTCCTTTAAATTCTAAAATTCTAAGACTTTAGAATTATCTTATTGATTCAATAGTTTTTCTTCATTCTGCTTTCTACCAAGTAGGTTTTTCTGGAGAGAAAACGTAGCAGTAAAAACGTCCAAACAGTATTTCTCAAAGTACAGTCATTCCTACAAAGTTGTCAAACTAGAGAGTTGTATAAGAAAAATATAAATGCTTCAGAATTTCCTGGTTACAAAATTGCTAACTGTGGAGGACTATATTTATTTGTTTGTTTGTTTTCTAGGAAGGAAGCTTTTATGTGTTCAAGCCATTTCATAAATAGAAAGAACAGTATATCACTCAACTTCTCTCCTCCATTCTTCCTGTCGCAACAATAAAGAACAATCCCAAATCCAAAGGGTGTTTTGTTGGTGAGGCACATTTTCAACATCCCATAGCCCAAAAAGATGTTGCTATCAACATTTGAAGTGCAGAAAAGCTGAGAACTGCCAAAAAGAAACCACTCCTCCAAGGCCTCTTTCTCTTAATTTGGAAAATATTTGGTATATCTATTATATAAGAATTGCCTTTGGTAATATGGTACCTGAAACTCTGGTTGTGTCCCTTTTTTTTCACACAGGTAACAATCACATAAGATTTCTAGATCTATAATGATCTAGAAAGATCATCTATGCTGTCTTTTTCTTTAATCTTACACATCTCAGATTGATCAGAAGCTGTTGTCATGGATCTTCAATGGTGCTCCACCAAACTCAAGTATCTGGAAAGTTCTTATTAATGAGTAAGCCAAGTCAGCCATGCTTCTGTTCGAACCCATTTTCTACTTTTTTGTGTGTGTGCATGAGGAAGATTGGCCCTGGGCTAACATCCGTGCCCATCTTCCTTTACTTTATATGGGACACTGCCACAGCATGGCTCGACAAGCGGTGCTTTGGTCCGCACCCAGGATCCAAACCTGCAAACCCTGGGCGACCGAAGCAGAGAGCACGAACTTAACCACTACACCACCGGGCCGGCCCCCGATTTTCTGCTTTTTAATTCTCATTGAAGATGTTGAACTACAAGTAATGAAGCCCTATGCAGTCAGATCTTCATATACTACCTTGACAGGAGAAGAGTGTGCCACCTGGGGAAGGCGTGGGGCAGACACAGTTCTCTGCCACAGATGCTCAGGTCTGAAGTTACCTCTAAGATTACCTATGACAATGTCACTTTACCCATGTGGTAGGCAGAATAATGCCCCCCTAAAGATGTCTGTATCCTAATCCCTAGAATCTGTGACTATGTTACCTTACATGGCAGAAGAGACTTTGCAGATGTAATTAAAGGTATGGCCTTGTGTTGAAGAAATTGTTCTGCATTATTCAGATAGGCCCCATCTAATATCTAATCACATTAATCCTTAAACATAGCAAGCTCTTCCTGCCTGAGGTCAGAGAAAGAGATGTGACAACAGAAGCAGAGTTAGAGAAATGCTATGTTGCTGGCTTTGAAGATGGAGGAAGGAGAACACAAGCCAAGGACTATGAGTAGCCTCTAGAAGCTGGATAAGGCCTCCAGAAGGAATGCAGCCCTCTTGACATCTGGAGCCCAGTAAGACCCATGTCAGACTTCGGACCTATGCAACTATAATGCAATACATTAGCATTGGTTTAAACCATTAAGGTTTTGGTAATTTGTTATGGCAACAACAGAACCCATCCATTCAGTACAGTAGAACACATACATTACGGATATGGAGCCTGAGTGACTGCCCTGATAGTGCCAACCTGGACCTTGAATTCAGACTTTTCGACTCTCATTCCTGTTATGCTTTCCACTGTGCAATTCTGCTCCTAATTTTTTTAGTTCTTGGAAGAAGAGAATAATCAGCTACTACTACTCCTTATTTAATTATTCAAACTGAAATTGATTTTCAAGACATAATTTTATGCAGAATTTCCTTCTGCTGACAAAAAATTGAATGTATGGTTTGCAGAATAAAGCATTACCCTAACTTAGCCATTTCTTTCCTCACTCTGAAAAAATAGAGCTTAGCCCTGGTTAGTCTTCACTTTGCCTTACTCTGCTCCTTAACACCTTTTTACCTATTCTAGTCTAACCACTCGTTTTTAGACTTCTCACCTTGACTGTGCCGTGGATGCTCAGAGGAAGCATCAGCACTAATTTATCTTTCTATTCTCAGGGTCTAGAATAATTTCTGACACATAGAACCACTTAATAAATTTTTTTAAAAATAAATCATCAAGCATAGTATTAATTTGTTTATCTGGCTAATGCTTATTTAGTGGTCCCGCCATATGCTGGTCATAGACAACATAATAATTAAGAAATATCCACTATTCATCAAGAGCGCATGGCCCAGTGGGTGAGACAGATACTTTACCAAATAATTAAAGTGCAACATGACTAAGCTGTTGTGGGGATCAGAAAATTGTCATGAAACACAGAGGTGGGAAATTTACATTCTACCTGGGAATTAAATGTCTCTACCCTCAGGGACAACCTTGGAATAAGCAGCTAACTTTTAAAATGCCATTCCACCAGCACTGCCCAGGAGTTCTTTGTTCCTTAAATTATGTATTTGATTGCTGTTAATTTGGTCAGTCAGAGCCCTAATTAGCATTGATCATGGAAAACTGATCAAATTGTCTCCTGTGGGCTTCACAGAGGCGTGGAGGGGAACCATCGAAGGGGCCACAGAACCGCTGTTCTTTAGTATCAGTGCCTCCTTCAATTATTTCAAACAGCTGCTGAGAAACTTAGTGGGACAAAATGTATCTCATTGTTTTTCCAACTGGGAATTTACCTTTGCTCTGCGTTTTCACCATCTTACCATGAACTTTCCTTCAAAGGGCATGGTTCTCAACCAGAAGGGATTGGGCCTGGGATGGGGGAGGGGCATGTGTGTGGAGATTTTGCCCCGTGTGGGACATTGGACCATGTCTAGAGACATTTTTGACTCTCACAAGCTGGGGAGTGCTACTGGCATCTAGTGGCATCTGGTGGATAGAGGCCGGAGACACTGCCAAACATCCTACAGGTCACAGAACAGCCCCACACAACCAAGAATTATCCACCCCAACTGTCAGTAGCACTGAGGCTAAGAAACCCTTTCCTAAGGTTTATGCACTACAATAGAAACAGAATAATATTAGCATATTTGTTAATAAGCATATTTATTTAATGATCTTTATTTACAAAACTAACATTGTAATTTAAAGGAAATTGACTTTCAGTTTAATCTATGGGCTTTTCAACTCATCACCAGGGTATTAGAATGATACGAGTTTTATGTTATCCTAATATTTCCTAGTGTGGGAGACTCCACTAGGAGCCTCAACTCTCAAGGTGCTGAAGACCAAGTACAGGAGAATTTAGTAAATGCTCTCTGCAAAGTGGTTATAGATGCCCCATAGGCGAGAGGCTTATTGACTTTAAACCTTAACTCCTCTTCACAATACTCAACTTGTGGCATTTTGCCAACTTCTGGAGCTTCTGGAAAAATATTCTGCTAAAACAAAATTTGTATTACTAGCTCTGAATTAAGGACTCAGCTAATGAGAGGGGAGGGTGAGGAAGTAAGGGTCTCTCTCTTTTTTTATGGTACACATTTACTAACAAGGGAGCTTCATTCCAGAATAAACTGTCAAACCCAAAGTGAAATACTATCTGTAATAAATGAGCCTCTTCGTGATTATTATGTAGCACATTTTCTCAGGTAATAAAGTCATTGTGTTTGGCATGGCTTTATTCTTTTAGGCAGAGGAAAAGGGAGGGGGAGGTTGTTGGTATTTTGTGCTTTGCATTTTTTTTTTGATGGGTTTCTTTCCATTCTTCTCGTGCCAATTGTAATGTTTTATGATTATTCATGACTTAGACAATGGTGCTTTAGGCAGTCAATAGCAATTATGCTTGTTGAGAAGAACGTATAATTCAAATTAGACCAATATAGATGTTTCCCCTTTACTTTAATGTTTAGTTACCCAGTTAGATTTAAACTGAGTATACAACATCTAATAAATGATTCCCACTAAAACCTAACTGACATTTAAGAGTAGCTTGGTTTTTTGTTGTTGTTGTTGTTGTTAATACAGAGGAATAAGACAAAGTGTTACTTCACTTAAAAGGTATACCGTATCAGTTAAAATTAAATACTTCAAGTTTATTCATTATGTGATATGTTTATACCATTGGCCTGAAAATGATAACTTTGTATACTAACTAGCAAGTATGCAAAACTCAGCAAGCAGTAGGCATCTAAATAATTCGTCTTAATGAACAATAAATTCATGCATAGTTTAAGTTTGTAGTTCTCAAGTTTAACAATATTCACAGCACAGTTTTGAATACATATTATCTATTATTCAGAAATTAAAAACTGGAATAAGTAATACCATAAAAGTCAAATGAAAGACTATGGTAGGCGCTATGGACTGAATTGTGTGCCCCTAAAATTCATAGATTGAAGCCCTAACCCCCAATGGAACCATAGTTGGACATAAGGCCTTTACAGAGGTATTAAAGTTAAATGAGGTCATAAGAGTGAGGCCCTGATCCCACAGGACTGGTGACCTTATAAGAAAAGGAAGAGACACCAGAGATGTCTCTCTATGTGTACTCAAAGAGGAAAAGCCACATGAGGACACAGTGAGAAGATGGCTGTCTACAAGCCAGGAAGAGATGCCTAACCAGAAACCAACTTTTGATCTCAGACTTTGAGCCTCCAAAAGTGTGAGAAAATAAAGTTCTGTTGTTTAAGCTACACCATTGTGGCAGCTTAAACAGACTAATCAGCTGGCCATCACTAGGATCAACCAAGTTGATTTTTTTTTTTTTTTGAGGAAGACTGGCCCTGAGCTAACATCTGTGCCCATCTTCCTCCATTTTGTATGTGGGACACCACCACAGCATGGCTTGATGTGTGGTGCGTCTGTGCGCACCCAGGATTCGAAACCACGAACCCGGGGCCACCCAAGCGGAGCACGTGAACTTGACAACTATTCCATAGGACCGGCCCCCCAAGTTGATCTTTTCACCAAGTTTCAGACTTTCCTAAACCTGGATGAGTGACTAGTGACCGTTCAGGAAACCATCAGGTACATTTCCCCTGAAACAGGGACGGCAGTGGCCTACTGACGCCCAAGATCCTGCCCAGCAGTGCTCATTACGAAAAACTGCTTCCATTTTCACCAAACGCACGTGAAGCATTTCACCAAGAAGACCAGGAACTATCTGAACTCGTATAACTTTAAAATGAGCAGGAATCTAAAATTATCCATTTCAACTCCCTCCTCAATGTCTGGGAGCAACATAATCTAGTGGAAAGACCATGGGCTTCCGTGTCAGAAAGAATTGAGTGTGAACACTGGCTCCATCAGGTAGGAGCTGGATGGTATAAGGCTGGCAATGTAGCTCCTTCAATCTCAGTGTCTTCATTGATGAAAGGGAATAATAACAGTAATAATAATGTTGACCATTCATAACAATAATCTGTTGATCATTGGGATCTTGTGGAAAATAGAAATACGGTCATGTGTCACAACAATGGGGACATCTTCTGAGAAATGTGTAGTTGGGGGATTTCATCCTTGTGCAAACATCATAGAGTATACTTACACAAACCTAGATGGTACAGCCTAGACTATATGGTACTAATCTTATGAGACCACCATCACATATGTGGTCCATCATTGACCAAATTTTCGTTACACGGCACATGACTGTAATGACTATGTATACACAACACAATGCCTGGCAATATAGGAATCATTCAAGGGAAGTAGAGGCTGTTGTTATTGTGATGATGTTGAAGATGATGCATGAACATCTCTATACCTACGAAGGCCAGAAGCTATAAAATTGCAGGGTCTATTCAGAGGTGACTCCCAAAAGATATTCATACTAAATTTACAGGGTAATGATAAAAACTTTGGATAATTTAGAAAAATTTGAAGAGCTGAGAGGCTTGGTTATACCACAACAGATACTTCAATACTTTACACTCTCCTGATCTGAATGTATCTGGTCCAACTGTGGACTTTTGAGGTTTGGTGGTGGGTCGGGGTACAGGGTTGTTTGTTCATATGTTTCTTTTTTTTAGCCTCACAGTGTATTTTTCTCCCAGACATGTGGCTCAGACCAGAATAGTCAAGACAATGAAAAATGGTTAGATCCTCAATTTATTCGGAAAGCAAATTCAATCAGATTTGCAGGCAGACTGGATAAGGGATGGAGAAAAACAAAGTAAGCAAAGCTGACTCCACACTTTTTGGCCAGAACAACTGGAAAGATGACGTTGTCATAAACTGAGATGGGGAGAGTCGATCCTAAGTATTTTCACCACAAAAATAAATAAATTAAAAAAGATAACTATGTGAAGTGATGAATGTGTTAATTAACTTGATTTGGGGAATCTTTTCACAAGGTATATGTATATTAAATCACCACATTGTACACCTTTAAAAAAATCACATTTTACAACCTATATATACAAGTTTTTTATTTGTCAATTATACCTCAATAAAACTGGAAAAAATAATTAAACTGGGGCAGGGAAGATTTAGGGAGGAAGATCTCGGTTTCGGTTTTGGACTTAGTGAGTTAAAATCATGTTGTTTAAAAATTACAAATGGTTTGGAACTGCTGCAGCAGGGTATAAACAGAGGGAGAAAGAACATGCTGAGGAGATAAGCAGGACGTAGATTTGCCAGGCCCACAGGTCATGCTGAGGAACTTAGACTTGACCCTATAAGCAATGGGAAGAAAATGGAGGCTTGTAATAAGGCAGAACAAGGTGCTTAGGGGATTAATTTACACCAGTATTTTCTTTGAGACCAGACCATTAGCTTCTTGATGGCTTATATGATTTTTACTGTTGTTGTTATTTTATTTTGTTTGATAATCCCTAGGAAAGAGATTTATGCACTATTCTCTCTTTGCAATTTCTATGAGAAAATAGATTTATTGATATACTTTTTTTTTTTTTGGCCTGGTCAAACTACATAACTCTTTATGTTTCCTCATTCAAAGAACATCACAAATTATCTCAAATTATCTCAGAGGGATATGGAAAGAATTACATTCCTCAATTTTGTAACCTCATCTGATATTGTGAATGCATCCTTAAACAGTAAATGACAATAATTCCACCAACATATCTGACCTAGTTATAGATTGGGATCATGTGAAGCTGGGAGAGAAATGGAAGAGTTATAGAGGTAGGCAATGGGGTAGAGATGACGAGAATTAAATTGATCAGGATGGCTTCAGGGTGCAGACACAACCTCTCTCAACACTGTGTTCCAGATATATTTGATGGGTTCTCCCTCCTCTTGGGATAATGGTAGGAATCTCCAAGAAATCTGATGATATTTTCTTACTCACTTGGTGTGACTCGAATGCATTTTGAAGAAATAAAATAATAATGGTTTATTAGTTCAATAAAAGTCATGTCCTTCCAGGTCACATTCTTGCATCTTGGTCTTAGATGATCTCTCTCCTCCCCACCTGTTGAGAATACACACATTTTAGAATCACTAGTGAGAAACTGAGCAGCACTACATTTATGAAGAGAAATAACCAACATTTGCATCTTATAACATATTTTCACATATGCACATTACAACAGACAATAAGCAAATTGGATCATTGGCAGCATAGTATCACATCATAAAAATAAGAATAGGGCATTGAGGAAGTTTGAAGAAATAATAAAATTAATAGCATTATTCAGCTTACAAAATAAAGGATGCCAAGTGTTCATCTTTACCTCTTCCCTCTCATTCTGATCTCTGAGTAGTTAGTAAATTCTTTCCATTCTAATTTGCAACATCTCTTCTGTCTGCGAAAAACCAGTCGTAAGATCCTCTTACATGAGTAAGAGCTCTCCAGAGAAACAGAACTAGTAGATTACACATCTATCTCTCTATCTCTATCTCTAATTCTCCAGAGAAACAGAACTAGTAGGTTACACATCTATCTCTCTATCTCTATCTCTAATGGCTCATGCAATTGTGGGGACTGCAAGTCTGAAACTTATAAAGTAGACCAGCAGGTTGGAAACAGGTAGGATTTCTGTGCTGAAGTCTTGAGATAGAATTTCTTCCCCTCCAGGAAACCTGAGTTTTTGCTCTTAAAGCCTTCAATTGATTGGATGAGGCCCACCCACATCATCAAGGATAATTTTCTTTATTTAAAGTCAACTGATGGTAGATGTCAACCACATCTACAAAATACCTTCACAGCAACACTAGACTATTGTTTAATTAGATCACTACTCTAGCCTAGCCAATTTGACGCCTAAAACTAACCATCACAACTCGACTTCAGACAACTTAGTTTCTTCCCAATGATTCTAAAAGTAAACCCAATCTTTAGAACAGTTTATTTAAGGTCTTTCTTGATCTAACCAGAAATTTTCTTTCCAGTTTCATCTTCCTTTACATTCTTTTGTATATTATTTACTTACAATTTTAGCTGGCCATATCTACCAAGCCCATCCTGGACATCATATTTGACCACACGACTTGCTTTGACTAATGGGATGTGAGCAGAAGTGATGTGGGCTAGAAGCTATAAGACACATTGTATGGTTCTAGTTGCTCTTTCCTCACCACCGTGAGATTAAGTTCAGAGAGAGGCTGCCCTGTCAGCTTGTGTCCTGGAATGAAGAACAAGGTTGTAGCAAAGCAAAAAAAAAAAAAAAAAAAAAGACATGTCCTGTGAGTAAGAAATGCATCTATTTTCTTATAAGCCACTGAGATTTGGGTATTGTTTCTTATCTCAGAATAATCTAGTGAAAGCTGATTGATACAAGCAGGCACTCACATATTTTTTGCCAAGTGAAAACATAAGTGAATGGAGGAAACTGAAGTTCACTTCTCCTGAAATGTCCTTTCTTACCATTTTCTGACTATTGAAATCCCATTTATCCTTCGAGGAATAGCTCAATAGCCACCTCCTGGTATTTCCAGCTATAACTGATGTTTTGCTAAGTCTCTCTCTTCAAAAATCTCTTCTGCATTTAGGATTCTTTCCTTCTCATAAGTATTCGGAAGCAAAATTGCTGGTCAAATAGAGGTATTACTTTTTGTGTCCTAAATACTTATTTAATTCATCTGTGATTTCCAGTGACTTGTTTGTTTTCAAACAAGTTGTTGGCTCCTCAACCATGTTTTCATTGCATGTCCCACGCAACAGTCGCAGATGCTCAGTTAATGTATGTTGTTGGCGAAGTCACAACATTTTCAGGAAATGATCTGACCTTATAGATGATGACATCCAGATATTCTTTAGTGAACAGCTCGGGTTAAATGCAAAGCAAACATATGACAGTGATACTGCAGTGAATAGCAGAAAATTCTGAGGTCCAACACCAGGATCAAAAATTTGGGTATACTTTTCTCGGTGAGAAAGTTTAGGTATGGCTATGAGTAAAGATTCTCTCGAATACATACTGTGTCAGGCTCTTGTGGCCATGACCTCATGCCTATTCTAACAACCATGTTTTGATATATGAGGAAACTGACATTTAGGGAGGTTAAATTATTTTTCTATGGTCACTCTTCTAGAAAGTGGTACAGCCAGGAATTAAACCCAAGTATGCTTCAGTCCGGAGCTCAAACTTTAACCATATTGCTTTCTTAAAGGAAGATTTGGAAAGATCGTCCTGAGCGCTAAGCTTTCCATACAGTAATCCTTCTCAATGGAAAGCTTGCCCTAACTGAGGTATTCATTTAAGTAGCAAAAGGTATTGCCCTGCCCTGGTCATTTTACTAGAGAGTAGGATATGGAAGAAATAGTCCCCAGGATAATGTCCAGAAAGGGCAACTCTAATGAGACAGAAAGTTGATTAGTGCTTGCCCAGGGCTGGGCATGGGAATAGAGAACAGTTGTAAATAGGCATGAGAGATCTTTTTGGGATAATGATAATGTTATAAAATTGGATTGTGGTGATGGTGCAAAACTCTGAAAATTTACTAAAAATCACTAAATTGTACACTTGGAAAAGGTAAATTTTTCTTTGGTGAGGAAGATTGGCCCTGAGCTAATATCCATTGCCAATCTTCCTCTATTATTTTTGGTTTTTTTATTTTTTTGTATGTGGGACACTGCCACAGTATGGCTTGACGAGTGGTGCATAGGTCCGCGCCTGGGATCTGAATCCGTGAACCCCGGGCCACTGAAGCAAAGCACGCAAACTTAACCACCACACCACCGGGCCGGCCCTAGAAAAGGCAAATTTTTGTGTAAGTTATATCACCATAGAGCTGGTGGAAAAAATACACTAACACATATTGAGTCTTCAAAAAATATATATAGAATAAACACATCAACAAGCAATGATTGTATGCTCTTTTCAAATACCGTCTAAGCACAGCCTTTTTATTTTAATAATAAACATGATAATCATAAATTATTTGTATTCAGTTCAAGTTGCATAACCAAATGCCTCCTTTGTCCTACTGTGTAGTTAATAAAGCTCACTTTTTCTAAATATTCTCTCTCAGACTTTTTGCCAGGTCCAACTGAGTTTCTCTAATTTAAGACAATGAATGAGTTTATTTTTCTGCATTCCAGAATCACGAATGCTGTTTCAATTATCTATGCTTATGGAAGGTGCAGGCAAACTGAGCGTTTTATACCCATGCCTAATTTCCAACTCTCTTTTTCGACGGTAAAAGTGCTGCCCTACAGAGAGTGACCATGGAGAGAATTCCTTCTACTTTTGACCTGTACTCAAGTGTCTGCTACTCATAGTGTTGCTCAAATCTCATGACCAAAAAAATGTTCTGTGCTTCACTAGTTGACATTCCACTTACATTTTCCAGTGACACATTTTTTTAACACTTTGCAGAACAACACACTAAGAAAACATGCGTCTCTCTCTAGCCAGGACCAGTATGAGCCATGTGAGAGTCATAAGCGAGAAATTAATCGAGTGCTTCTTAAGTCTTATTCTTTAAATATTTTTTCAACAGTTATTTAAAAGAAAGAGTGAGAGCTGAATAGGAAAAGTAAAAAGAATAAACAACTTCTTCACCTCACCTCTATTTTCTTGGATGTCAGGTCGGACTTACATACCCCACTCGGCGTAAAAATATATTTAATATTTTAAAAATCTTCCCAACTAATCTAACCAGAACCTTGTTTCCTTAAATGCAATTAAGTAATCCGCTACTGGCATGCAGCCCACCCAGGAGGAAGTTACACTCAATCACCAGGGGCTCAATGTTGTCTTCCTTCCAGCTGTGAGTCCCTGGGAGGATTTCAGCTTAATAAGTTTCCTCATCTTGTTACATTTCCAAGTCCAGCACCCCCTGTAGATGGGTATCCCTGTTAGCTGTCCCACAGATCTAGCCTTTATCTCAGCTCCAATTTTTTTTATCCCCCACTTTTGTTGAGATATAACTGACATATAACATTATATTAGTTTAAGGTATACAACATAATGATTTGGTATGTGTATATATTGGGAAATAATCACCACAATGAGTTTAGCTAACATCCATCACCTCACATAGTTACATTTTTTTTTCCTGTGATGAAATCTATTAAGACCTACTCTCTTAGCAACTTTCAAATATACAATACAGTGTTGTTAACTATGGTTGCCATGCTGTACATTTCCAGAACTTATTTATCTTGTAACTGGAAATTTGTACCTTTTGACTCCCTTCACCCATTCCCTTGCCACCTCCCCCTCTTCCCCGTCCCCTGCCTCTGACAGCAACTAAACTGTTCTCTGTTTCTGCGAGTTCAGTTTTTTTAGATTCCACATATAAATGAGATCATACAGTATTTGTGTTTCTCTGTCTGACTTAGTTCACTTAGCGTAATGCCCTCAAGGTCCATCCAGTGGTGTCACAAATGACAGGATTTCCTTTTTTATGATTTGATAATATTTCACTGTGTAGATACACACCACGTTTTCTTTATCCATTCATCTGTTGATGGACACTTAGGCTATTTCCACCTCTTGGCTGTTGTAAATAATGCTGCAATGAACATGGGAGTGCACATATCTCTTCAAGATAGTGATTTCTTTTCCTTCAGTTATATACCCAGAAGTGGAATTGTTGGATCATATGGTAGATCTATTTTTAATTTTTTGAGAAACCTCCATACTGTTTTCCAAAGTGGCTGCACCAATTTACATTGCCACCAACAGTGCACAAGGGTTCCCTTTTCTCCAGCATCCCTTGTGGATGAATACTTCTGCAAGGTGTCCCATGCAGCTGGCCTTTATCTCAGTTCCAATTCTATTGGACTTGAGTTTCCTTACAAATGAAATTCCATATAAATAAAATCTAAAGAAAATAGAAAGGTGAAGTGAAAAATAATAATAATCCACTGCCGAAATCCAATAAATCCTGCCTTGATTTCTTATTTCTATGACCATGCTGAGTAGTGAAATTGCCAAAAAGCAATTAAAAGAAAGAGAAAGAAAAGCAAAAGATCTGGGAAGATAATCTGTCCTCTAGTGATTAAACATTCTTTTGGTGGTAATATAACATTTTCCTGCTGCACATATTTTGTCTTTATACATCTATTGGTGCTGTATCATTTCCTACAGGGGGCAGTCCAAGTGTATAAGTCAAAAACAAGACTACATACCTGACAACTATGATTAAAAATGACTTTTGAAGAAAACTGCCGAATCAAGCTATTAGTCAAATTGTCTGCCACATTCTGATGTATTTATTTTCTTTATACACAAATCTGATATCAGCGGGTTTGTTTTAAATACTATCCATTTGTGACAAAATCCAAAAGGTTTGTATTTTGCGGCATTTTTCTTTCCTTGTATTATTTTGAGTGCTATGTGGAGTTTGATGTTTAATAATAGGTTGCAACAGATGTCAACATGATCCAGAACTGAAATGATACTTGGTTGCAAATCATTTAGTCCACTTCTTGTAATTTCGGGTTGACCTAACAGAGCTGATTCTGCAGATCAACTTGACTGCTTTGGAGCCATGCAAAGCTGATCCACTTATTTCTGTAAAAGGGAAAGTTTAAAACCTGAGAACATGTAATACTCTGCTCAGTGAAATTAGAAAGAGTTGTTTTTCTAGAATAGTGGATGCATTTGAGGTCTTTCCACTGGTTTAACATTTCAGGTTGTATTCTGCGTTTTTTTGCATTACTATAGAACCAATTTCTGTCAGCTGTCTATCCACCATTTAGCTACGTGGAAAAGCTATATAAATAATAAACAGTGAGTCATGAAAGCTATTTTACCTCCTCTTTTTTATTTTAAGGGAGAATTTGAGGAACAAAAAAAATTCTGGAAATCATTTATATTTGTTTTAGTTTGGGGGTAACATGTTCATTTATTTGAAAAATGTTCTTTATTCTTTGACATAATGTTCCTGATTCTCTACATCTAAAAGCCTACAAAAGGGTGAGAATCAATTTGCAAAACTCTGTTCTGTGTGTCAATCAAAACTTTAAAGAATACGGTTTTATAATAAAATTCCCATTAGCATCAATATAAATTAGAAATGGCATTTTTTAAGCAAAAATCCTGATTCTTTTAAAATCTAGTAATCCGTATATTTAGAAAAAGGCAATTAATAATATAAAGGAAGAAACTCAGGGCCAGAGCTGTAAGAGCAATGCATGCAAACATTTCAGTAAACACATCTGTTCATGTATTTCTCAACTTATAAAACTCTGAACTTTTTAAACAATATGATGGGAGAGAGGCAGGAAGTATATATTAGGAGTCCCAGGTCTTTTAAACATGTAATTTAAAGCATTTCTTTCTAGCAATCATTTCCTTTAATTGTCTGCTGAGCAATCTGGGGTAAGCCTCTCTTTGCTTAGATATTGTTTTTATGTCTTTAGATAACAAAGATCTCTTTTCTCAGGATATTTTAGAATGCCTTAAGTAGGGTTGTATAATTTTAAGTACTTCTTATGTATCTGACTCAAAGACAGTGATTGGCTGCTGATGTTTTTGAAATGCAGGTCAATTTAGTATTGAAAAATAAACATTTTCCAAAAGGAAACCTCTGTAGCACTGACAAATAAAGAAGTAAGATTAAAGAATTCAGGGGAGTCAGCATCTTCTCTGTTAATTAGTGCTCATATAAAATGATACACAGATTTCATTTTAAAAATTGAATGTCACATCCTAATATTCTCCAAAGAATATTGTATATCATAGACTCCAAAAGTAACAGAAGAAAAACAAAATTCGCCAAATACAAAACAGGGCTCTCATCACACCGAAAATGAAATTAAATTAAATTTTAAAAGAAATTCATATATAAACTCAAAATGGGGGGAAATATTTGCAGAATATATCATTTCTCACTCATTGAGTATTTCTTTCACTTTTTCAGTTTTCGAAAATGTGTATAATTGAAAAAGCTTTACGGGGCCAGCCCCATGGTGTAGTGGTTAAGTTCGGCGTGTTCCACTTCGGTGGCCTGGCTTTGGTTCCCAGGCACAGACATACGTCACTCATCTGTTAGTGGCCATGCCACTCATTGGCAGCCATGCTGTGGTGGCAACCCACATATAAAATAGAAGAAGATCTAGCACAGATGTTAGCTCAGGGCTAACCTTCCTCAAGCAAAAAAAAAAAGGAAGATTGGCAACAGATGTTAGCTCAGGACGAATCTGCCTCAGGAAAAATAAAATTTATGGGCCAGCCACAGGGGCATAGTGGTTAAGCTTGGCATGTTCTGCTTCAGTGGCCCAGGTTCCGTTCCTGGGCATGGACCTACACCACTCATCTGTTAGTGACCATGCTGTGGTGGTCGCTCACGTACAAATAGAGGAAGATTGGCGGGCTGGACTGGTGGCGCAAGAGGTTAAGTGCACGCGCTCCATTGCGGCAGCCAGGGGTTCGCTGGTTCAGATTCCAGGCGCGCACCAACGCACTGCTTGTCAGGCCATGCTGTGGCAGGCGTCCCATATAAAGTGGAGGAAGATGGGCACGGATGTTAGCCCAGGGCCAGTCTTCCTCAGCAAAAAGAGAAGGATTGGTAGATGTTAGCTCAGGGCCCATCTTCCTCACAAAAAAAAAAAAAAGAGGAAGATTGGCAACAGATGTTAGCTCAGGGTGAATCTTCCTCAGCAAAAAAAATAAATAAATAAAAATGACAAAGGACTAAAATCAATAATATACAAATATCTCACACGAACCCATAAAAACCAAATATTTCAAGAAAACATGGCAATAAAAAACATGAAAAGATAATTCCAGAAAATAAGAATTTGAAATAGTCAATAAGCACATAAAACTATTAAGCCTTAATGGTAATCAAAATAACAAATTAAATAACTTTTTTCCCTTGACTGACAAACAAAAAAAGTAAATTTTACATAATATATATTGTTACGCATGTAGGAAAATACAAATTTGCATGCATTACTAGAAAAATATAAACTTTAAAATTTGTTTCAGGGGAATTTTGCAATATTTATAGAACAGATTCATGTTTATTTCTTCTATCCCAGCAAGTTGGCTTCTAGGTATTTATTCTAAGGATATAGTTGTTCAAGTGTGCAAATATATATGATGAAGTGTGTTCATCACAGCCTTGTTTATATTAGAGGTAAGTCAAGACCATCTAAATATCCTGAAATAAGTTATGTAATGTTATGATGAAAATGTTTATTTCGTATTTCATGACTTGGAAGACTATGATATATTAATAAGTGAGAATAACAGGTTATAGCACCACATGTAGAGTTTTATTATATTTCTCTTAAGTGCATGTATGTGTGTAAATGCCCATAATATACGCATACGTATATGGGTATATACGTATCTCTGTCTGCAGAGAAAGAGAAACAGAGAGAAAAAAAAAGATGTGCCTAAATGGTAAAATGGTAACAGTGGATGGTTATCTTTGACTAGCCATCCCTGGTGGTGTGGTGGATAAGATTCGGTACTACTGCGGCCCGGGTTGGTTTCCTGATCAGGGAACCACACCACCCATCTGTCGGTTGTCTTATTGTGGCAGCTGTGTGTTGCTGTGATGCTGAAAGCTATGTCACCGGGATTTCAAATACCAGCAGGGTCACCCATGGTGGACAGGTTTCAGCAGAGCTTCCAAAGTAAGACAGACTAGGAAGAAGAACCTGGCCACCCACTTCCAAAAAAAAAAATGACCATAAAATCCCTGTGAACAGCAGCAGAGCATGTCTGATACAGCACCAGAAGGTGAGAGGATGGCGCAAAAAGACCGGGCAGGGTTCCACTCTGCTGTGCACAGGGTCACTAGGAGCTGGAATCCACTTGGTGGCACTAACAACAAAAATCTTTGGCTAGTTGGCTTGTGGTCTTATTTATATTTTTAAATAATCCTACAATAGCCCAAATTATATGTGTAACAAATTACAATGATAAATAAAATTGAAAGTTTCTTACATGGAAAATTTGATTGTCTACTCTAAGAATACTGATAACACACTGTGACATCTTTATCATACCCTGAAGTATTTGGCAGTAGGCAGACACAAGACCTAGTACCAATTGCCTACTGCACAGGAGGGTGATACAAAAATAGTACTACTTATTCTCTGATTTTAGAACATGTATACTCTTTTAGTTCTTTCCCCCTCCCCCATTGGGGCTGATAGCTTTCTTTATGACATTTGCACATTGTTTCCAATCCTACTTGTCAAGGGCCATGTAGTCAATATAGACTAAGAGGTTACACTAGATTTTCTCCATTTAATTTAAGTTACTAAGAATAAACAAATAGTGTTTGAGTTTTCATTTGTAAATACTGAACTAAATGGCACAAACTCACAGGAAATAATCGGCTTGAACCACTGAGAAACAAACTGTTCACAGGTTCTTCTATTAAAAGACTGTTCGAGAGTGAATGTTTGTGTCTCCTCCAAATTCATATGTTGAAGCCCTAACCTCCAGTTGGATGGTATTTGAAGATGGAACTTATGGGAGGAAACTTGAGTGACATGAGTTTATGGGAGCTTGGGCTCTGTTCCCACGGGATTAGTGCCTTTATAAGAAAAGACACTGGCAGGCTTATTTTCTCTCTCCATGCACACACACCAAGGAGTGATCACGTGAGCACACAGTAAGATGGTAGGCGCCAGCAATCCAAGAGAAGAGGCCTCAGAATGAAACCTACCTTGACAGCACCTTGATCTTGGACTTTCCAGGCTCCAAAAATGTGAGAAATAGATTGCTGTTATTGAAGTCACCAGCCTATGGTATTTTGTTATGACAGCCCCAGCTGACTAAGACAGAGGCACATTCACCTGCAGAAACTGGGGTAGAAGAGCAGAAACATGAGAGCTGTAGGGGAAAAGAGAGTGAGAGAGAGCCAAGGAGATCACCCAACTTTGCTCTTTTTTCCCACAGGAGACAGTTGTCCAGGATGTAGTTCATTTTCTGACCTGAAAAAGCAACAGAAAACAAAGTTTGCTTATCATTTTGCTCGTTTGTAAACCTGCCCCAAATTTGACTTCCTCCTAAGTTTCAGCGGAGTCATGGCTTTGCATTAGACAGAATATTGATCAGAGCAAGAAATTAAGAATTAAGCCAATATATTCCAAACATTAAAACAGACTTGTCCTGGCCACCTGATTGAGAGACTGTCACATAGTGTCAGATATACCACATCCTGATATATTTGACTTGTTGTAGAAATAGATCCAATAACAGTTTTCTGTGGTTTGGAGAACAGAACTATACTTATAAATATTGTAGATACTCATTCACACGATTTCTTCAGGGTATAATCGAAAACAATGAACTAATTTGAAATGTGATTTTTAAAAATATGAACCAAAAGGGCCAGCCCTGATGGCCTAGTAGTGAAAGTTCAGCGTGCTCCACTTCGGCAGCCCAGGTTCGGTTCCCGGGTGAGGAACCACAGCACTCGTCTGTCAGTAGCTGTGCTATGGCGGTGGCTCACATAGAAGAACTAGAAGGACTTACAACTAGAACATATAATTATGTACTGGGGCTTTGGGGAGGGAAAAAAAAAGAGAGAGGAAGATTGGCCACAGATGTTAGCTCAGGGTGAATCTTTCCTAGCAAAAAAAAAAATATGAACCAAAAAAGTTAATGAAAAGACCATGTGAGTACAGCTAAGATTGTGAAGACTGTAGCATAGATGTAATGACCACTGATAAACCCACATTGGTGTTGAAAGGGAAGGCTTGAGATCTATAGGCAAGTGCTAACTCTGTAGCCACAGTCCTGCTTTTGCTCCAAAGAAAGTTACTGCCTGGGTAAGTGTGTTAGGAGCATGCTTTTTACCATTGAGACTCACTTGGCTCTGCTTCACAGCATTCCTCCAGCATCCTGTATCTAATTGACTGCTACAAACTATATGAGCTTAACTCCCATCCTGGCGTCTACCCATCAGCAGCCAATAAAAGGCTGAAGAGGTGAGAACATGCTTAAAAGAGTCATAGGGTGGATCATGCTGCAGCATTTCAAATAGCCTGTTGAAAGGAGACAGCAGAGGGGTGACCTACTGTGCTTGTGTCCATGCATAGTCCTGTGTGAACTTCTCTCTCTGCTTCTAGCTTTTCCTCTTATCGAGACTCCATCCAAGAGGTCTCCATCCTTTCCAGTCTGTCATGTGGGAATTTGCTCATATCCCTTTGTTTCCTTCCTCCCTTTCTGTCAAACCGCTGCGGGGAACCCAAAGTCTCTGCCTCCATTTGCTGCTCACGTTGATCCACATCCCAGTGGAAGGGTGACAATTGCCTCTCCTGGCTGCGTGAACTGGTTTTAGTCTACTCATATGGTGATTACTTTTTGCCATCTGTAGAGGGGATTAAATGCCAAAAAACATGTGCATTACTCTATAGGTATT